>NC_037686.1:29828267-29833775 GCF_003255815.1 Theropithecus gelada | reverse complement strand
GCGAGGCTGGGGGAGGGGCGCCCACCATTGCTGAGGCTTAAGTAGGTAAACAAAGCTGCTGGGAAGCTCGAACTGGGTGGAGCTCACAGCAGCTCAAGGAAACCTGCCTGTCTCTGTAGACTCCACCTCTGGGGGCAGGGCACAGAAAACAATAACAAAGCAGCAGACACCTCTGCAGACGCAAACGACTCTGTCTGACAGCTTTGAAGAGAGCAGTGGATCTCCCAACACGGAGGTTGAGATCTGAGAAGGGACAGACTCCCTGCTCAAGCGGGTCCCTGACCCCTGAGTAGCCTAACTGGGAGACATCCCCCACTAGGGGCAGTCTGACACCCCACACCTCACAGGGTGGAGTACACCCCTGAGAGGAAGCTTCCAAAGCAAGAATCAGACAGGTACACTCGCTGTTCAGAAATATTCTATCTTCTGCAGCCTCTGCTGCTGATACCCAGGCAAACAGGGTCTGGAGTGGACCTCAAGCAATCTCCAACAGACCTACAGCTGAGGGTCCTGACTGTTAGAAGGAAAACTATCAAACAGGAAGGACACCTACACCAAAACCCCATCAGTACATCACCATCATCAAAGACCAGAGGCAGATAAAACCACAAAGATGGGGAAAAAGCAGGGCAGAAAAGCTGGAAATTCAAAAAACAAGAGCGCATCTCCCCCGGCAAAGGAGCGCAGCTCATCGCCAGCAACGGATCAAAGCTGGACGGAGAATGACTTTGACGAGATGAGAGAAGAAGGCTTCAGTCCATCAAATTTCTCAGAGCTAAAGGAGGAATTACGTACCCAGCGCAAAGAAACTAAAAATCTTGAAAAAAAAGTGGAAGAATTGACGGCTAGACTAATTAATGCAGAGAAGGTCATAAACGAAATGAAAGAGATGAAAACCATGACACGAGAAATACGTGACAAATGCACAAGCTTCAGTAACCGACTCGATCAACTGGAAGAAAGAGTATCAGCGATTGAGGATCAAATGAATGAAATGAAGCGAGAAGAGAAACCAAAAGAAAAAAGAAGAAAAAGAAATGAACAAAGCCTGCAAGAAGTATGGGATTATGTAAAAAGACCAAATCTACGTCTGATTGGGGTGCCTGAAAGTGAGGGGGAAAATGGAACCAAGTTGGAAAACACTCTTCAGGATATCATCCAGGAGAACTTCCCCAACCTAGTAGGGCAGGCCAACATTCAAATCCAGGAAATACAGAGAACGCCACAAAGATACTCCTCGAGAAGAGCAACTCCAAGACACATAATTGCCAGATTCACCAAAGTTGAAATGAAGGAAAAAATCTTAAGGGCAGCCAGAGAGAAAGGTCGGGTTACCCACAAAGGGAAGCCCATCAGACTCACAGCAGATCTCTCGGCAGAAACTCTCCAAGCCAGAAGAGAGTGGGGGCCAATATTCAACATTCTTAAAGAAAAGAATTTTAAACCCAGAATTTCATATCCAGCCAAACTAAGTTTCATAAGTGAAGGAGAAATAAAATCCTTTACAGATAAGCAAATGCTTAGAGATTTTGTCACCACTAGGCCTGCCTTACAAGAGACCCTGAAGGAAGCACTC
The DNA here is from genome assembly GCF_003255815.1 of Theropithecus gelada. Classification (NCBI taxonomy): domain Eukaryota; kingdom Metazoa; phylum Chordata; class Mammalia; order Primates; family Cercopithecidae; genus Theropithecus; species Theropithecus gelada. The sequence continues at coordinate 29,832,199 of NC_037686.1, read as the reverse complement.
AACATGGAAAGGAACAACCGGTACCAGCCATCTCAAAAACATGCCAAAATGTAAAGACCATCGAGGCTAGGAAGAAACTGCATCAACTAATGAGCAAAATAACCAGTTAATATCATAATGGCAGGATCAAGTTCACACATAACAATCTTAACCTTAAATGTAAATGGACTAAATGCTCCAATTAAGAGACACAGACTGGCAAACTGGATAAAGAGTCAAGACCCATCAGTCTGCTGTATTCAGGAGACCCATCTCACACGCAGAGACATACATAGGCTCAAAATAAAGGGATGGAGGAAGATTTACCAAGCAAATGGAGAACAAAAAAAAGCGGGGGTTGCAATACTAGTCTCTGATAAAACAGACTTTAAACCATCAAAGATCAAAAGAGACAAAGAAGGCCATTACATAATGGTAAAGGGATCAATTCAACAGGAAGAGCTAACTATCCTAAATATATATGCACCCAATACAGGAGCACCCAGATTCATAAAGCAAGTCCTTAGAGACTTACAAAGAGACTTAGACTCCCATACAATAATAATGGGAGACTTCAACACTCCATTGTCAACATTAGACAGATCAACGAGACAGAAAGTTAACAAGGATATCCAGGAATTGAACTCATCTCTGCAGCAAGCAGACCTAATAGACATCTATAGAACTCCCCACCCCAAATCAACAGAATATACATTCTTCTCAGCACCACATCGTACTTATTCCAAAATTGACCACGTAATTGGAAGTAAAGCACTCCTCAGCAAATGTACAAGAACAGAAATTATAACAAACTGTCTCTCAGACCACAGTGCAATCAAACTAGAACTCAGGACTAAGAAACTCAATCAAAACCGCTCAACTACATGGAAACTGAACAACCTGCTCCTGAATGACTACTGGGTACATAACGAAATGAAGGCAGAAATAAAGATGTTCTTTGAAACCAATGAGAACAAAGATACAACATACCAGAATCTCTGGGACACATTTAAAGCAGTGTGTAGAGGGAAATTTATAGCACTAAATGCCCACAAGAGAAAGCAGGAAAGATCTAAAATTGACACTCTAACATCGCAATTAAAAGAACTAGAGAAGCAAGAGCAAACACATTCGAAAGCTAGCAGAAGGCTAGAAATAACTAAGATCAGAGCAGAACTGAAGGAGATAGAGACACAAAAAACCCTCCAAAAAATCAATGAATCCAGGAGTTGGTTTTTTGAAAAGATCAACAAAATTGACAGACCACTAGCAAGACTAATAAAGAAGAAAAGAGAGAAGAATCAAATCGACGCAATTAAAAATGAAAAAGGGGATATCACCACCGACCCCACAGAAATACAAACTACCATCAGAGAATACTATAAACACCTCTACGCAAATAAACTGGAAAATCTAGAAGAAATGGATAATTTCCTGGACACTTACACTCTTCCAAGACTAAACCAGGAAGAAGTTGAATCCCTGAATAGACCAATAGCAGGCTCTGAAATTGAGGCAATAATTAATAGCCTACCAACCAAAAAAAGTCCAGGACCAGATGGATTCACAGCTGAATTCTACCAGAGGTACAAGGAGGAGTTGGTACCATTCCTTCTGAAACTATTCCAATCAATAGAAAAAGAGGGAATCCTCCCTAACTCATTTTATGAGGCCAACATCATCCTGATACCAAAGCCTGGCAGAGATACAACAAAAAAAGAGAATTTTAGACCAATATCCCTGATGAACATCGATGCAAAAATCCTCAATAAAATACTGGCAAACCGGATTCAGCAACACATCAAAAAGCTTATCCACCATGATCAAGTGGGCTTCATCCCTGGGATGCAAGGCTGGTTCAACATTCGCAAATCAATAAACATAATCCAGCATATAAACAGAACCAAAGACAAGAACCACATGATTATCTCAATAGATGCAGAAAAGGCTTTTGACAAAATTCAACAGCCCTTCATGCTAAAAACGCTCAATAAATTCGGTATTGATGGAACGTACCTCAAAATAATAAGAGCTATTTATGACAAACCCACAGCCAATATCATACTGAATGGGCAAAAACTGGAAAAATTCCCTTTGAAAACTGGCACAAGACAGGGATGCCCTCTCTCACCACTCCTATTCAACATAGTGTTGGAAGTTCTGGCTAGGGCAATTAGGCAAGAGAAAGAAATCAGGGGTATTCAGTTAGGAAAAGAAGAAGTCAAATTGTCCCTGTTTGCAGATGACATGATTGTATATTTAGAAAACCCCATTGTCTCAGCCCAAAATCTCCTTAAGCTGATAAGCAACTTCAGCAAAGTCTCAGGATACAAAATTAATGTGCAAAAATCACAAGCATTCCTATACACCAGTAACAGACAAACAGAGAGCCAAATCAGGAATGAACTTCCATTCACAATCGCTTCAAAGAGAATAAAATACCTAGGAATCCAACTTACAAGGGATGTAAAGGACCTCTTCAAGGAGAACTACAAACCACTGCTCAGTGAAATAAAAGAGGACACAAACAAATGGAAGAACATACCATTCTCATGGATAGGAAGAATCAATATCGTGAAAATGGCCATACTGCCCAAGGTTATTTATAGATTCAATGCCATCCCCATCAAGCTACCTATGAGTTTCTTCACAGAATTGGAAAAAACTGCTTTAAAGTTCATATGGAACCAAAAAAGAGCCCGCATCTCCAAGGCAATCCTAAGTCAAAAGAACAAAGCTGGAGGCATCACGCTACCTGACTTCAAACTATACTACAAGGCTACAGTAACCAAAACAGCATGGTACTGGTACCAAAACAGAGATATAGATCAATGGAACAGAACAGAGTCCTCAGAAATAATACCATACATCTACAGCCATCTGATCTTTGACAAACCTGAGAGAAACAAGAAATGGGGAAAGGATTCCCTATTTAATAAATGGTGCTGGGAAAATTGGCTAGCCATAAGTAGAAAGCTGAAACTGGATCCTTTCCTTACTCCTTATACGAAAATTAATTCAAGATGGATTAGAGACTTAAATGTTAGACCTAATACCATAAAAACCCTAGAGGAAAACCTAGGTAGTACCATTCAGGACATAGGCATAGGCAAAGACTTCATGTCTAAAACACCAAAAGCAACGGCAGCAAAAGCCAAAATTGACAAATGGGATCTCATTAAACTAAAGAGCTTCTGCACAGCAAAAGAAACTACCATCAGAGTGAACAGGCAACCTACAGAATGGGAGAAAATTTTTGCAATCTACTCATCTGACAAAGGGCTAATATCCAGAACCTACAAAGAACTCCAACAAATTTACAAGAAAAAAACAAACAACCCCATCAAAAAGTGGGCAAAGGATATGAACAGACATTTCTCAAAAGAAGACATTCATACAGCCAACAGACACATGAAAAAATGCTCATCATCACTGGCCATCAGAGAAACGCAAATCAAAACCACAATGAGATACCATCTCACACCGGTTAGAATGGCGATCATTAAAAAGTCAGGAAACAACAGGTGCTGGAGAGGATGTGGAGAAATAGGAACACTTTTACACTGTTGGTGGGATTCTAAACTAGTTCAACCATTATGGAAAACAGTATGGCGATTCCTCAAGGATCTAGAACTAGATGTACCATATGACCCAGCCATCCCATTACTGGGTATATACCCAAAGGATTATAAATCATGCTGCTATAAAGACACATGCACACGTATGTTTACTGCAGCACTATTCACAATAGCAAAGACTTGGAATCAACCCTAATGTCCATCAGTGACAGACTGGATTAAGAAAATGTGGCACATATACACCATGGAATACTATGCAGCCATAAAAAAGGATGAGTTTGTGTCCTTTGTAGGGACATGGATGCAGCTGGAAACCATCATTCTTCGCAAACTATCACAAGAACAGAAAACCAAACACCGCATGTTCTCACTCAT
>NC_037686.1:29752680-29818295 GCF_003255815.1 Theropithecus gelada | reverse complement strand
AGAGAGAGAGAAAGGAAGGAAGGAAGGAAGGAAGGAAGGAAGGAAGGAAGGAAGGAAGGAAGGAAGGAAGGAAAAGAAAGAAGGAAAGAGAAAGAAAGCTGGCTATAGGCCAATGTCTCTGAAGAAGTTTTGATATGAAAATCGTGAACAAAGTAATAGCAAACCGAATTCAACAATACATTAGAAAGATCATTCATCACAACCATGTAGAATTTATCCCTGAGATGCAAGGATCATTCAACATATGCAAATCAATCAGTGTGATACATCATATCAACAGAATGAAGGTTGAAAACCATATGATCATTTCAATCGATGTGGTAAAAGCATTTGATAAAATTCAACATCCCTTCATGATAAAAACTAGATATAGAAGAAACATATCTCAAAATAATAAAAGCTATATATAACAGACTTACAGCTGGTATCATACTAAATGAGGAAAAACTGAAAGCCTTTCCTCTCACACAACAAGGGTGCTCACTTTCACCACTGTTGTTCAAGATAATACTGGAAGTCCTAACTAGAGCAATCACACACACAAAAAAATAGAGGATATCCAAATTGGAATGGAAGAAGTCAAATTATCTTTATTTGCAGATGATATGATTTTATATTTGGAAAAACCTAAAGATGCTACCAAAAAACTATTAGAACTGATAAACAAATTCAGTGAAGTTGCAGGATACAAAATTAACATTAAAAAATTAGTAACATTTCTATATGTCAACAGTAAACAATCTAAAAAAGAAATTTAAAAATAATCCCACTTACAATAGCCACAAATAAAATGAAATGCCTAGGAATTAAACAAAGAAGTGATAGATCTCTATAATGAAAACTATAAAACACTGATGAAAGAAGTTGAAGAGCACACCAATAAATGAAAAGATATTCCATGTTCAGAAATTGGAAGAAACAATATTGTTAAAATGTCCACACTACCCAAAGCAATCTATAGGTTCAATGTAATCTCTATCAAAATATCAATGGCATTCCTGAGATAAGTAGAAAAGACAATTGTAAAATTTATATGTAACTACAAAAGACCAACAATAGCCAAAGCTATTTTTAGCAAAAAGAACAAAACTGAAGCAATCATATTACCTTACTTCAAATTATACTACCGAGCTATAGTAACCAAAACAGCATGGTACTGTCTTAAAAACAGAAACATAGACCAATAGAACAGAATAGAAAATCCAGAAATAAATCCATACACCTACACTGAACTCATTTTTGACAAAGGTATCAAGAACATACACTGGGGAAAAGGGAGTCTTTTCAATAAAAGATGCCAGGAAAACTGGATGTCTGTATGCAGAAGAATGAAACTAGACCCCTATCTCTCACCATATACAAAAATCAATTCAAAATTGATTAAAGACTTAAATCTAAGACCTGAACCTATGAATCTACTACAAGAAAACATTGGGGAAAATCTTGAGAACTTTGGTTTGAGCAAAAATTTCTTGAGCAATACCCCATAATCACAGGCAACCAAAGCAAAACTAGACAAAGGGAATCACACAAAGTTTAAATGCTTCTGCACAGCAAAGGAAACAATCAACAAATTGAAGAGACAACAAATTGGAAGAAAATATTTTCAAACTACACATCTGACAAGGGATTAATAACCAGAATATGTAAGGAGCCCAAACAACTCTATAGAAAACAATCTAATAAATTGATCAAACAATGGGCAAAAAATTTGAATAGACATTTCTCAAAATTAAGGCGTACAAATGGCAAACAGGCAAATGAAAAGGTACTCAACATCAATGATCATCATAGCAGTGCAAATCAAAACTACAATGAGGTATTATCTCACCCCCAGTGAAAATGGCTTATATCCAAAAGGCAGGCAATAACAAACGCTGGTGAGGATATAGAGAAAAAAGGACTCTAGTACACTATAGGTAGAAATGTAAATTAGTACAACCACTATGGCAATCAGTTTGGAGATTCCTCAAAAAACTAAAAATAGAACTACCATATGATCCAGAAATCCCACTGCTGGATATATACCCTGAAGAAAGGAAATTAGTATATTGAAGACATGTCTGCACTCCTGTTTGCTGCAGCACTATTCACAATAGCCAAGATTTGGAAGCAATCTAAGTGTCCATTAACAGATGACTGTATGAAGAAATGTGGTACATATACACAATGGAGTAGTATTCAGCTATATAAAAGAATGAGATCCAGTCATATGCAACACCATGGATGGAACTGGAGATCATGATGTTAAGTGAATTAAGCCCCACACAGAAAGACAAACATCGTATGTTTTCACTTATTTGCAGAGTCTACAAATCAAAACAATTGAACTCATGGACATACAGAGTAGATGGATGGTTACCAGAGGCTGGGATAGGTAGTAGCAGGGTTGGGGAAAGGTAGGGATGTTTAAAGAGTACAAAAATAGTAGTTAGAAAAAGTAAGACCTGGTATTTGACAGCACAACAGGGTGACTATAGTCAATAATAATTTAATTGTACATTTAAAAATAACTAAAAGAGTAATTGGACCGTTTATAACACAAAGGATAAATGCTTGAGGGGATGGATGCTTCATTTTCCATGATGTGATTACTATGCACTGCATGCTTGTATCAAAATGTCTCATGTACCCCATAAATACATACACCTGCAATACTCACAAAAACAAAAAATAAAAATAAAAATGCTCTGTGTTCATTGTCTCAGGAAATTTTAGGTATTCCTCACAACAATCCTTAGCGTAGGCCAGAAAGATCTGTATTTTAACTCCATTTTGAAAATGTGGAACCGAAATGAAATGCCGTGTGAACTTGAGTTGCTTCTCAAGAGCGTGGATGCATGAGTCTACACTGTTGGCAAGTCACTGATCTTACACACCAGGAGATTGAAGGGAGGTAAGACAAAGGAAGAGGTGCATATTTCATAAGAAAAACACAAAAACACATTGTTACAAATCTTTCAGAAGGGCTTTAGCAAGATGTCATGAAAAAGGGGAAATAACAGGGGCTTGGGTTCAGAAAAGATAAGAGTCTAAGTTTGTTTCTGCCATGTACAGGCTCAGCAATGTTTAAGAAAGAAAAAATTGGTCCAACTGCTTGGAGTCTTCTTGCTCATCTGCAAGAAGACAGTAGTACCTTCTTAGATTATTGTCAAAATAAATTTTTAAATGTATATAAAACATACAAAGTATGTTTTCAAGCAAATATCCAATAAATAGTAACCCATCCATTTCTGACCCTCCCTTAGAGTTTAGGAAATGGGGTTGCACCATATTGGAAGAGAATCAGTGGGAGCTTCACAAAGTAGGTAACATAAACTGAACTTCCACAGTCAGGGATCCAGAAGAAATGAGGATAAGAGGTGTTTCAGGAGGAAGGAATGGACTGAGAAAAGATGAGAGGACAGTATGTATAAAGAGTGCAGTTTAAAGACTAGTTAGAAGAGAGTGAATTTATGTCTGTAGTATATGTATGTCTGGATGCATGTGAGTATGTGTGTGTGAGTGTGACTGGTATATGGTTATGTGCACACATGTGTGTTGGTATAATGTGTATGTGTTTGTATGTATAAAGCAGAAAAATGGGAAATTGGACATTTCAATTTCACTTCCCTTTTCTCTGCTTTAGACTAGGGAAGCCCCCACATAGATATGACTCACAAAGATAAGGGTTCATTCTGCAGTATTTGGGGAGATTGGAGCAACTTACTAGGCAGGGAAGGGCACAAGCATGTCAGCCTCGGAGAAGAGGAGGATAGCATTAGCTTGTGTGGCACTTCAGAGGAAAGAGAGATCAGATCCGGGAAAAAGAGTGAGCCTGCAGTGGTGGGCTGAAGGGAGGGATACCACCCAGGTTGGGAAGGAAAGTACAGTCCCTGAAGAAGTAAAACTGAAAGTACTTTTCATATGACTGATTAACGGGGAAAGCAGTTAACGCTGATTCCAAGATGGGAAGCAGAGTCACTGGGGGAATATGGTGTTACTCAAGGGGTTTGCAAATGAGAAGAATATGGAAAGGGTCGGGGCCAAGTAGCCAACTAGGCTTTCTGGTTTGGGGACAAGGGGAGGAAATCCTTTAAAAGCTATGTATTGAAGTTCTTACCCTTACTTTTTTTTTTTTTTAATTTCCTCCTGTTAATTCTGTCATTAGAAGTTTATTCTAAAAGGTCTATAAGGCTCCTTAGTTCCCCAGAGAACTTTCCTTCGAAGGCAAATACCAGGGAAGAGGTAACATGTTATCCTTAGGTAACCAGTGGCCTGGGGAGGAGGCAATTCTCATTAGTCATGAGGCCAGAAAGCTCCAGGAGGAGGACTGGCCCCCACAGAGAGGAATTTGTGTGAACTCCATAAGAAAGATGCAAGCAAACGCTCCGGTGCTCTGGGAGTGGCAGAGGACTAATGATGTGCCACCCGGGCAATCAGAGGCATCCCCATGAGGTCCTCACATTTAATCTGGGGCAGAGGAAGCCGGAAAGAGGAAACAGGGAGGAGGTGAGTGTGATGGATTTTGCCAAGGGCCAACCTGAGCACATCAGGGACCAACAAAAGAGCAATTTCCTTAATCTTCAGCACATTTTGCCGAGATATTATAAATATGGCTATGGCATTAGGCTCAGGCTGAGACACAGATTCATTATCTCACCTGCCGAGAGTGAACTAGACATGAGGCCCCTTCACAAGGTAGCTTTGTGTCTTTTTGCCTCTTGTTCTCTCTCATTGTGCCCGAGCACATGCCATCAGTGTTGTCACAGCTACACTTTCCCTCATGGATAAAATAGACGCTGGATCTTTCTGAGGCAGGTGTTCTGTCCACCTGCATAGGAGGGAAGCTGACAGTTATAAGGTCTCTGGGTACACCTCTCCTAGCTCTCAGCTGAAAGCCCTACAAAGGTGAGCACCCAAGGGCCCTGCACCAATGACATCACCATCTCCCCACTCTGTTTCTTTCAGTGTGTGTGTGTGTGTGTGTGTGTGTGTGTGTGTGTGTGTGTGTTTACACAGCACATATAATTGTGGGGCATTTGGGCCCAGTGCATTATCTCAGCTGAAACACAAACCTCGCCATGTGTAGCAGCATAACGTCATGATCAGGGTTCAGACAAGTTCACAAACTAGCAAACTATCAACTCATACAAAAATCCCATAGAAGTGCTTCAGTACATACCAGCCCTCTTGACAAACAGCATGCACAGTAAAGGTCTATTCTGGGACTTCCAAAAAGAGTGGATAAATCAGAGGTCATTTATTCTGGGATCTGGCCTGAATTGCATGGTTTTACCAAAAGATTATTATTTTGCAATTTTCTTTTATTTTATACAGAGTAATATCCATTCATTCAACTGAAATTTTATTGAGGACCTAGTATCAGTCAATAGTAGTTTTAAACTATTATTACATGCTTATTTTAGTATTGGGCACAACCACAAAAGTGAAAGACGTATTAACAATGCTAATAATGGTGAACTCAGGAGTTGAGGAAGGACTTAAAACTCTAGAATTCCAATCTCCCTTTTAGTACTCTAGTGCCCCTTCTAAAGCCCCGCAAGACATCATAAGACCTCAGCTTCTGCAATCCATGTCAGGCGACATGATCTTTCAACAATAGCCCAAGCTGTTTTCAGATACCTAGGATTCATACAAGTACTCCCACAGCCCTTTAGAACATCCCTCAAGTGTTCTGAATATTTTTTATCTGCAAGAAAAAGAAATTAAATAATATTTTAAAATACCCAGTCTCTCTTCTTTTCCATGTGATGATGGTACTTTTGCACCAACCTAATATAAGAGAGTATCAAGTCTTTGTGATAGAATCCAATTTTGCATGAAATCTTTTGAAGATTTTTCACAGCAACAGGTACATTGATTTTAGTAGAATGTTTATGACCAGTTGATCAGAATTGGCCATTTATACTGAGGAAATTGAAAGGGGAACTTTGATAAGGATAATAAATTCTATTCATATTCTGGAGAAACTAGGAGAATACTATCGAAGATGAGGAGTCTAAGAGTACAAATGTGAACATGTTGCATTAAGAGGATTTGACCTGGAGGCCATGGGTTGGACATGTCTGCTTGGAGTGGAGGCCTTGAGGTAGACAGCTTGAATGAGGGTTTTTGCAACATGCAGACATACCATAATGGGAAGAGGAGAGAGACTCGGAAAACTTAGAGACCAACCTTGAATGGAGTGTGAGAGAAGAGGGTAGTTTGCTGTGACCTAGCAAGAGTAAGCCTGGAGAACTAGGAGCATGATGAACTGATACAAATGTACTTCCATTTACTGAGGTCACAAAGAGTGCATGTAGAGAGGGCATCCACAAGTATGCTGAGAAACAGGGGCCACAGATCAATGCTTGAATGCTCCATTCATTTGCAAAAAAACCAAACAAACAAACAAGTAAACAAAACATGAAACATTATCGTAATCACATTGCAGGGGTGAAGGTAAAGTAGGATATTTCACAAATGTCTACAAAACCAGGCAGTATATAACATATGCATACCCCAGTGCAAAGTGCCTATGAACCCACAGTGAAGCAAATAGCTCTGGCCTGGAGACCTATTGGGCCTGTTAACCACTGTCCCTATCCCCCACCAAGTAATACCAGTATAATATGATGGAAATCTTGTCACTCCCTGGGTGGAAATGTAGTGGAAGTCATTTGAAGAAAGAGAGGAAGAATGAAGTTGAGGTCTGCTGGGTGAGTGGAGACACAGCTAATCCTGGCTCCATTCACCATTGAGATAGGAAAGGCAAGCCAGGCAGTGGCCAGGGCCTGACTTGCCTAGTAAGTCCACCCAGCCTTGTATTGAGAAAAAGATCAACAGCTGCACGAGGATCTGTGCCTTTTAACTCTGAGACCCCGCCCACCAGTAAACCCAACCCAATCGATTATGCCAGGCTGAATTAATGCAATTGGGCTAATCCTTCTTCCTTGTTGGGGTAGAGAGGAAGCTAAGAAGAAATGAGTGGAGGCAGGCACACCTGACAGGAAGAAGAATGGAAAGATGGAGGTGTTCTCTCCTCAGATAGTAAGCATCCTTCAAGGTCTGAGCAAATTCTAGCTCTCTAAATTCCTTAAAAGCCTCACCACTTATCCTAAACTAAAAAAGAATGCCAAGTATACTCTTTATGTTACTAATTTCCTTTTTTGTTTTAAAATTACTTGGGGAATAGGTGTTTCCTCCACCAAAATCATAAGCTTCTTGGAGGTAGACTCTAGATCTTATTAATCCTCAAGCCTTCTACCCCCATGGCTCTTGGTGTAAGACATACTCAGTAAAAAGTAAATGTGACCCCAAGGAGAGCATCACTAACTCCCTGGACTTCCATGCTGTGCAGTCTTGGAAGAACAGAGGGCATACAAAGAGGGAGAGGGTAGAAGGAGCCAACTCTGAAAGGGAAAAGATGCTCTATGTGGCTGTCAAAGACTTAAAGATAGAAAACTCTGTCTCTTCAGTTAGCGGGAGGAAAACCTATGGCCTGCCCTCCACTTAAGGGCATATTCCACACCCCTGAGCATGGCATGCCACTTCAGGTAGAAATAAGGAAGTTAAAAACCAGGTGAGCTGGAGGAGCTGAAAAGTTGGGGCTGATCAGCAAGTCCCTTGGCAGGTAGAGGGGGAGAGTTGGTTGAAAAGACAGAAATCCATGGATTTTCCCCAATTCTATAAGATAAAAACCTTCTGACATTCATATGATACCCTTAGCACTTAGCACAGTGACTGCCACCAATAAAAGTGAACTGCCTGGATCCATGAGGCAATAACTAATCAATTAATGAATTCCCAAAATATATGAATGAATTCTGGATCTGTCTCCAGTGCAAGTTTTCCATGGAAAGGCCAACTAAAAGGGATCCTAGTCCTCCTCTGTTTGTTCAACTACTTTTCTAGCTTATGGATAAAGGCAGGAACTCAGGACTCAAAATCTGCCCAGAATTAAAGGAAAGCACCAGGTTGTGTGGCAGCGAGCTGCCCTTCTGCTTTATTTCTTGGGGCACTGAAACTACTGGGCAAAACAACATGAAGATTCTTAAGGTCAGATCTCAGACTTCAATATACATTTGAATTTAATAAGATCAAATGAAATGAACAGAACTGAATTGCAAGATGGACAAGTGAACAGACATGAGCCAAATGCACCTAAATAGACAGGAACTTCCACCCAGACTTTTTGCTCTGCTTTGGCCCGATTGGAGGCATATAATTGCAAAGACACATCTGGATTCTCGAACAATTGGGGTCATCATAGGAGGTTTGCAAAGCTGTGTGACTGCCACATAAACCATCTAGGGTCCCAGCAGTCAGCCCCTCCTGCGCTGGCCTGCAGCTCCCTCTGGGCATGTATCTCCCTGCACCACATGCTATTCACAGTTTTATGTATGAACTCTGCCATGGAAGGTATCCAACTGCATGGAGGAAATGGAAGATATTTTTGATATTTTTCTTTTTTTTGGGGGGGGCCTTTTGGGGTTCTTGAAGGGCATAATGGAATAAGAATTCATGAACAACGCCTGTAATCCCAGCATTCTGGGAGGCTGAGGCAGGCAGATCACAAGGTCAGGAAATCGAGACCATCCCGGCCAACATGGTGAAATTCTGTCTCTACTAAAAATACAAAAATTAGCCAGGTGTGGGGGCACGTGCCTGCAGTTCCAGCTACTCAGGAGGCTGAGTCAGGAGAATCACTTGAACCTAGGAGGTGGAGGTTGCAGTGAGCTGAGATGGCACCACTGCACTCCAGCCTGGTGATAGAGTGAGACTTCATTTCAAAAAAAGAATTCATGAATAAAATGATGGTGATAACACAGATAGAACATCCAGATTCCCTGAATCTGGATGAGCAGCCCTGAGATTCCTACCATGACCACATGGCAGGGCTGGGGTCTTCCAGCCCTGGTGACAGGTCCTGAACAAAGCAGGAAAGGAAGCAAATGGCCAGAAGTGAGAAGGAGGGGCTGCAGGGGAAAGGCAGGAGGTGAGGTAGTGCCTGTGATGAATGAGGAGTGCTGAGAAATCGCCTTCCAGGAACACTTTGTCCTTCCCAATTGATGGGGCTGTAATTACTGGGGGATTGAGTTGATGAGGCACAGGGGACCTTTTCTGCTTACGTTTGCATCTTTCCTCCATAATCATCTTTGAGAAAAACGTTAACTTAGAGATGGGTAAATGGCTCCGAAACCTCAGATCATCTGCTTGGTGGGTGTGGAGTCTCTGCAACTGGACTAAGTTTATCCAGAACCACCCCACCATCAGAAAATCCAACTGCCCCATGTGTACACTTCTCGAGGTACTCGGGCAGATCTCTGAGCAAAACAACAGCAATCTGCAGTATTTATCCCCAAGGCCTCTTTGGAAAGTGCTCTCTTCAGAACGTGCATAGTCACTGTGGAAGCCCTTTATGAAAAAGGCCTACTGCCCACCCATAGTGTGGACAGGAGAAACACATCTCACCCCAATGAAGAGTAAGTGATAGTAAAGGGGGAGGCTCAGCTTCTGAGGGTCCAAATACTTGGAAGTCAGTGGCCTTGGCTCCCTGGGGACAAACTCCCTGGAACAGCTAGAACTTCATCTGTGCCTTGAAGACATGCCATTTAAAGAAAGACATGGAGCAGGGCCTTCCGGGTAATGTGATGACAGAACAATGTCCCAGAAACTGAAGTGACCATGGCAAGGGGAACAGAGCACTGGGAACAAATGCCTTTGGCAGCCTCCATCCTTTGAGACCCCCTTTTGGGCCCCCTTTGTCCATGGAGGTTTCACTGCGAATGAGCCGTGTCTTCCATTTCCTCTGAACTCTGGTAACATGTTGCTTTCATGCCTTTCAAGGCATGCATTCTATATTGCCTTGTGCTGGTGTTATTTACTTGCCTGATCTAAAGTGCACCTCACCCATATTAGAAATTTAGTACAGGTTAGTTGGATTTATGAATTTATTCATGAGTGATGGGCATGTTTGGACTGCCTGGTAGGTGGAGGTCTGACTGCCCCTAGCAAATCTTACAGATAAGAAACGTGAAAACCTGGCAATGTGAAGAAAGCCCAATTGCAATCACTACAGTGCACGGCTGTGCAGTGCCTATGAGTAGTTCCCATTTCTACATGTCTTTTGTAGGCTGAACATAGGCCACATTCCAGCCTTTTTACTAGATTCAATGACAATCTCCACCTGCAAGTTTCTCCCTAACACACACTCCCATGCAAACCCAAAGAGAGAAGAATGTCGAAAGAAGTTGTAAAAGCTGAAGTCATGGCCTAGCAGTAGCTTAAACAGGCGTCTCTGCTTCAATATATGGAGATTTTAAATAATAGAGAACATAAATGTTATCATCCCAATGCCAAAGGATTCATCCAAATGAAATTCATGATGTATTTTGTATTTGTTTTCCTTTAGTAGGATATTTTTCTTGCACTAGAATCAGTTGGTCTCAGCTGGACTTTTTCCATTTATCCCTCCAGCTCCACTCTCCACCTTCTTTCTTGCTATTTTGCTCCAGGGTGATTTTCATGGACTGAATTTTCCGGACTCTCTAGACCACTGGCTTCCTGAGGCCCTGGCAGGAGGTTAGGGGGTGAGAGGAGAGAGTGGTCAAGGCATTGCCCCTTAGCTCCTTTCCTATAGGACTGTGGGTTTGCGGGAGATTTGTTTCTCCACCAAAGCCTCCTTTTCTGCAACTTCAGCTACGTGTCTCTCCAGATCCAGCAACTGCCTTGCTCCATCAGGCCCTAGACTGGTAATGCCCCATTGCTTTTGCCTGCCTTGGGGCATTTTGACACCTTTTGTTGATTTTTCTTAATGCTGCCAAGCCCTTACCCTATTTGGGTGTTTCCTATTCCCATTTCCTGCAAGGACCCTGAATGACACAAGGTCCCACTGACCAAAGAAATGCCCAGGGAGAAACAGAATGATCACTTTTCTATTTATATTCCCAGAGCCAGGATCAGCCTGATCTTTGAGATGGCTCCAAGTTATGCTGAGACACTTGGGTATTTGGGTCAGTTGAAGAACTGCTCCTATAGACTTGCTCAGAATCCTAAGTTTCCATCTTGATTAATCAAATCAACTCGAAAAGCTACATCAATACCTTTAGGATGAGCACAGCAAAACATCTCAGAAAAAGCACACTCAGGCCCTGCCATTCAGCACATTGTGGGAGGAGGCCTCTTCTCTGCACTCTGCCCTGGTCCATGTTCTTATGTTGGAGCTAATAGGAACTTCAGAAAGGGAGGTTTATGCTGAGCCCATGAGAGCTTTTTTTCACTTATTCTTGTTCTCATTTTTTGAAATAAGGAAAAAGAGTACACATGTAATTCCTGGTTGTATATCACCCAGTCTCTTATTTTTACAGCAGGAATTTCAGGTTATAGAAACAGCTTTGTGCTTATTTGCTGCCATCAGGGAGGTGGTTTTGCTACAAGGTGTTTAGGTAGGTCCTTTTGTGGGGTTGTCAAAGTCAAGAAGGTTGCTGACCTAATGCTTCCTAAGGGAGAAGCTGACCACGGTGTATGCAACTCATTACATAGTTGAGCCCTTCTGTTCCTGGATTTGAGGGACAATCTCTAGGGTCCTATTACCCTCATTACCCTGAGCACCCCTCTCCCAAAAAGACTCTCCCCCCACGGCCCTCAGATTCTGTACTGTGCAAAAAGTTCACTCTACAATGATTGCTATGATTTGAAAGTCCCCTCTGAAACTTATGTTGAAATTTAATTACCATTGTAACAGTGTTGAGAGGCAGTACCTTTAAGAGGTGATTATGTCATGAGGGTCCTGCCCTTATAAATGGAGTAATGTCATTATAGTTGGAGTGGGTTACTTAGCAAGGGAGTGGATTTCTGATAAAAGGATGAGTTTGGCCCATTTTCTTCTCTATCTCAAAAGCACCCTTTCTCACCATGGGATGCCCTCCACCATGCTATGATGCAAAAAGAAGGCCCTAACCAGATGCAACGTCTTGATCTTGGACTTTCCAGCCTTCAGAAGCATAAGCCAAATAAATCTCTTTGCTTTATAAATTACCCAGTCTGTGGTATTCTGTTGTAGCATCAGACTAAGACAATGATTGATTTAACGTGCACACTGTTAAATGTTTGTTCAGTTGTCGGAATGGCTTTTACGTTTGTTCTTGTCAGGGCTGGATCACACAGTCTGTAGACCCCCCAGGGGCAGGCATCTTGCCTTTTCTATCGCTTTATACAAGGCCCAAGTGGAAAAGGAAGTGGGGTTAAGAAATAGTGGGATATTTTTTAAGCAATAGGCAAATTCAGATTATTAACATCATCATTATTAACAGAGAACAGTGATGTGGTAATGACAGTGACGGTAATTATAATAATCTCTCAAAAATCATTCTTCCCCTCCTCCCTTTAGAATACACAAGCTGGCCCTCACAGTGGTTCACTACAAACTGCACACTTGTGAAATCCTGGGTAAAAACTTATTCAGTTTCCCTGAGCTTCTGGTAAAGTGTACAAAAGGGGCGTGTATGTGGGTATGTGTGTGCACACATGCAGGCAGGCACATAGACTGATCGTCTTATGTCTCTAACAGGAAATGACTCCAGGGTAAGGCACAGGGGGGAGTCTTTGCTGTCTGCAAGCTCCTGGGGTGTGACCATAACCATAAGGTCTGAGGGTTTGGGGAAAAGTAGTTTGCAGTGTGGGAAATGTTCCTGCATTTTAGGGGAGCATTTCTTCAGGCCATTGTGGACCAATAAACAGTTCAATTTTTTCATTGTTCTAATTAATTTAATTAAGTTAACTTCCAAGGTGTGTTAAGAAGCAACGCCTTGGGTGATTAACTGTTCCCATATCAAGGTGTTTTCACAAACACATTTACCCTGATTAGTGTACACATTATTATGTAATTAAATACCTCACACAGAGGAATTTATTAGTGCCTTCTTGTCTTCTAACAAATAAAGCAGCCCTCCAAATCTCTTGGAAAAGACAATTCCAGTTGCTAGGAGAGAGGGACAGACAGATGTGGAGACATACCACCATCTAGATTGGGAGGGAAGTTCCATGAATTCCATGACTGTCTCCTGTCAGGATCCCACACCCTCTGGGCAGTGCTTCCTCCCAGAGATTGCAGTCTGACCCACTCCTGAGCCCTTTGTCCTTCCTTTCCTCTTTTCCCTGCTTGGTCCCAGCAAGTCCGTATCACTTATCAGAAAGGCTCCTTTTACAAAATGGAATAAAGAGAAGGTCTCTGCATGGAAGGTATGAGGATTCTCCCTTCATCTGTGCACATCCCTCTGAGCTGGCCTTCAGAAAACTGATTGAGTTCACAAAGTCGCATCTTAACCTCCTCCATCTCCTCCTTCTCTTCCATCCCCCACATACCACTCTCTGCAGAGCCAGTTTCTCTGGGGCCTACTTCCTATTGTACAGGAAGGAAAGGCTTATGTTTCCAGATATGGAAGTGAGTAAGTGCTGATCAGATATTGGATTCTGAGACAAGTTAGAAGAATAGTTCCACCAAAGTGGGTGGATCACGAGATCAGGAGTTCAAGACCAGCCTGGCCAAGATGGTGAAGCCCTGTCTCTACTAAAAATACAAAAAATTAGCTGGGCATGGTGGCGGGCACCTGTAATTCCAGCTACTCGGGGGCTGAGGCAGAGAATTGCTTGAACCCAGGAGGCGGAGGTTACAGTGAGCCAAGATTGCGCTACTGTACTCCAGCCTGGGCGACAAAGCGAGACTCTGTATCAGGAAAAAAGAAAAGAAAAGAATAGTTCTTTCTGGATAGGCCAATTTCTGAAAACCTTTTCTCTCATGGCCGTCGACTGTATTACATGTATAGTCAACCCTACAAATCCTAAGTGTGTTCTAACAATAGCAATATTAATAACACACTTATTGAACATGTCTGCCCCCTGTACAACTGTGTGAAGCATTTATGTCTCTTGTTGATGAAAAAAACAAACTCTGTAAAATATTTCAGGAGGTTTATACTGAGCCAATATGAGTGGTCATGGCCTGAGGTACAGTCTCAAGAGGTCCTGAGGCCAAATGCAGTGGCTCACACCTGTAATCCCAGCACTTTGGAAGACCAAGGTGGGTGGATCGTTTAAAATCAGTAGTTCGAGGCCAGCATGGCCAACATGGTGAAACCCCATCTCTACTAAAAATACAAAAATTAGCTGGGCGGTAGTGGTGTGCCTGTAATCTCAGCTACTCAGAAGGCTGAAGCAGGAGAAAGGTTTGAGCCTGAGAGGCAGAGGTTGCAGTGAGCCAAGATCGTACCACTGCAGTCCAGTCTGGGTGACAGAGTGAGATCCTGTCTCAAAAACAAAGAGGTCCTGAAAAAGTGTGCCTGCGGTGGTCAGATTGTCAGGTTACAACTTAGTTTCATACATTTTTAGAGGGACAGAAGTTACAGCCAAAGACATAAGTCAATATATGGAAGGTATACTTTGGTTTTGACCAGAAAGGCAGGATGTCTCAAAGCGTGGGGCTTACAGGTCATAGGTGGATTCAAAGATTTTCCGGTTGGCAATTGGTTGAAAGAGTTCAACTTTGTATAAAGACTTGAAGTCAGTAGAAAGAGGTTTTGAGTTAAAGGGGGTTGTGGAAGCCAACGTTCTTGTTATGTAAAAGAGGTCTCTCCTAGTAGCAGGCTTCAGAAAGAATAGATGGTTAATTTCTCTTTTCAGACCTTAAAAGGTGTCAGACTCTTAGTTAAATCTCTCCTGGTGGCATGTACCTATGGTCCCAGCTACTCTGGAGGCTGAGGCGGGAGGATCGCTTGAGCCAAGGAGGCTGAGGCTGCAGTGAGCTATGATCGTGATACTGCACTCCAGCCTGGGTGACAAAAGGATACCCTGTCTCAAAAAAAAAAAAAAAAAAAAAAAAAAAATTAAATCTCTTCTGGATCTGAAAAAGATTTAGAAAGGGAAGGGGTTTCTCAACAGATATAAATTTCCCCCACAAGACAGCTTGGCAAGACCATTTCAAAATATGTCAAAGAAATATATTTGGGGGTAAAATATTTTTGTCCTTCAGGGCCTGTATCTGTCATGTGATGCTATCCCAGAGTCTGGTTGGAATTTGGTGTCTTTGTCACAAAGAGTCTGTTGTGAGTGTTATGATCTCTATGTTATTGTTAATGCTGGTCAGCTGTGCCTAAACTCCAAAAGGAAGGGGATATAACGAGGTGTGTCTGACTGACCTCCCTTCTTGACGTGACTGGAAATTTAGTTTTTCAGGTTCTCTTGGCCCAGAGGGGGTCCATTCAGTTGGCTGGGGGGCTTGGGATTTTATTTTTGGTTCATATCTTCATTTAATATAATCCTACAACTCCACGAGGTAAGTGCTATTATTATCACTACTTACCTGATGAGGAAGCTGAGGCACTAAGTGACAGTGACTAGGCACTGTATTCAAGATCACACAGCCAGGAAGTAGCCAAGTCATGGAAATGAAGCAGGGCCTTCTGACTGACAGTGCTTGCCCTGGACCTCTGTGCTAAACGGCTGCCCCATCCTTAGTGTTGAGTAGAGGAACCTAAGACTCTGATTTTCAGGTCTAGGGGCCCTCAGTCCTGTGCCTTTGATATGAGAAGCCAAGTACGTTTCTTTGCTTGCCTGCTCCATTTGATGCAGTGAGGCCCAGGCAACTTAGCCACCTCTGAGAGGATAAATTAAGTGACATTTCTTGGGAATGTAGAAAATACTACTGAAGGCCAAGTGAATCAATGCTGAACGCAGAACAAAACAGTTCCCACCACTGGGATCAGACTGTTCAGGTTGGTGGCAGGGAGAGAATTATGTGAGCCGGGGGCTAGCTCCTGAGGGAGCCGAGATTGATTCTGTATGATTGATGACTCGGGGACAGAATGCCAAGTCATCAATTGCCTCGGCTCATGCCACGGACGGCATCAAGATCACTTTTCCCTGGTGCCCAGCCTGAAAGATTTCTCTTCTGTTTGTTTGTTTGGCCTGGGGCAGGCGCCTGCCGGGCTCAGCTGTGTAACTTTACCAAGGCCTTCTGAGAAAAGACAGGTGACAACATCTGGCAAGAGGACACAGAACTTGAAGGAGAAGCAGCAGAATTGGGTGTGGGATAGAGACTGTGTGTGAATGTGTGTGTGCATCAGAGACAGAGAGAGGGGAGAGGCAGCAATAGCCTATGCTGAAAATCTTGAATTCTAGTTCCACATGTGCCAGTGTATAATTACGGACCAACTAAGATATTTTCTCTGTGGCTCAGTTTCTTCATATAATGAATCAGAATAATCAAAGCTATGCCTTCTTTCACATCAGAATGTTAGGAAAACATTCATAACCCTCTCCAAAATTTGCTCATGTTAGCCTTGGGATTTAATATTTCCTTCCGTGCCCTGTATCATGGTTTTGGGAGAAAATTTATAGCTTCCTTTATATAATCTCACACTGTTGGATGGCCTATGCTAGCTTCCTATATGAAAGTCCTACCACCCAATTAAAATAGATGCTTCCTGAGGTCAGAGACCACAACTTTTCTTTTCCTAAATCATCTATAAGCCTGAAGCTTAGCAGATCATATGCTCCATAACTGTTTACCCTGATAAATTTTGTTTTTATGTGTGTGTATGTATGTGTGTAAATGTATATGTATATGTATGTGTATATATACATATATGTATGTGCATATATACATACATGTGTGTAAATTACATATATACATATATATACACATACATGCACATTCCACATATATATGTGTACACACACATATATATAATATATATATGCACATATAACATATATATACCTCATAAATCCCATGAACTTATATAAATGGTGTCAGGGAGACTACAGTTTGGAAGAGACTGAAGCCATTCAACATTTTTACAAAAAGTACAACTGTGATTTTGAAGACATTAGGGGAGGGATAAGCCTATTGGTCTTTGAAGATAATACCAGGTTAAGAGATAATAGTGTGAAATCTCAGTTCCTCATTTCCTGTTTTGCTCTGTTTTCTCTGACAATGTTAATGAACTTTAACTGGAACAGTAGAATAACGTATCTAAGATGAAATTAAAGCCCAATATAATTGAAAGGATGGTGGCAAAACACATACCCACTTTTTAAAAATCTCTATGTCTGATTATAAAATGGGTAATTCATATACATGGTAAACCAATTGGAAAGAAAGTGAAAGGCAGAGAGAAGAAAAAAATAAACCTCTACCAACATCCACAAACCATAATGTTCAGTGCTGAACATTATTAAATACTACTCATATTTTCTATAACACTACATTAGTCTGTATGTGCCTGTGTATGTGTGTGTATTTAATTAGAATTTTAATATGTAGTCCCTTTAAATTAGTTCAAGTCTTTGGGCTCAAACTAAAACTCTACCCCAGGGAAGAGAAAGTGATTGGAATCTCTTAGATCAGAAAGCAGTCACAGAAATCACGTGTGAGTTAACCAAAAAAAGGTAAAATAGTCTCATTTTCTTCTTAGATAAAATGTATCTTAATTTTTGTAAGTGATTTAACAAAACAGCTCATGGTATGAAGATGAGATAGAGAACTATGAGATGGCATACAATCCAAGGATGCAGAAAGCAGATTTATGCCTGAATGTGTTGACCACCCCCACAGAATGTTGGGGTGGGCCACGAAGGCTGTACTTCACCTTAGCCATTCATTCCTTCATTCCTTCATTCATTCATTCATTCTTTCAATTACTTATTTAGGGCTTGCCCTACCCAAGCACTACTCCTGGGGCCTCCAGACCCAGGGTCCAGCAAGCAGAGTGAATTCCAGCAAGCGATCTCCTCAGGTGTCTTCCTGAAATAAACCCAGAGAGGTGGTGAACAGTATAAGCAACAAATCCTAAACTGAAGACATTGACCAATGATTAACAATACTGAGATTACCAAGGAAGAATGTACAGGCTTCCATCTAAATTTTAAAAATCAACTCCTTGGGGGCCGGGCATGGTGACTCACACTTGTAATCCCAGCACTTCGGGAGGCCGAGGCGGGTGGAGTTCAAGACCAGCCTGGCCAACATGATGAAACCACGTCTCTACTAAAAATACAAAAATTAGCTGGGTGTGGTGGCAGATGCCTGTAATCCCAGCTACTCAGGAGGGTGAAGCTGAGAATTGCTTGAACCTGGGAGGTGGAGGCTGCAGTGAGCCAAGATCATGCCACTGCACTACAGCCTGGGAGACAGTGAGACTCTCTCAAAAAAAAAAAAAAAATTCAACTCCTTTGGAATAGGATTAAAGAAAAGAGATTCAAGAGCCATTCACATGAAGAAGGACTGAGAAATGTTTCTTAAGTACAAACCTATCAACAGCTGGATGCAGACACTAGAAAAGCTCAGATAGTCTTAACCTAGCAAGTATAACCCTCCAACCATGCCAGCGGGGGAGCGGTCCCATGTTCCTATGCTCATTGTGATTGTGTTACGTTCTGGGCTTGGAACCTTAAAAGGGACCCGGACAGGTCACCATGATGCATCCAGATGTGAGGCCAGAGAGGTTGAGAGGCTTAGAAGCCCAGTCATGAGAGAAGAAAGAAGAAAAGTGAAATGTTTAACCAGAAGAGAAAAGCCACATGGTTATAGGTGAGTAATCAGCAGGGGACATGAGAGATATTGCCATTTAAACCCCTGGAGAGACTGTGTTTGGAGAAGTAACAGATTAATCCTGCAGAGCTCCTAGGATAAAGGCTGGAATTTACTGAGATACTAAGAGTTTTAAATCATTATAAGGAAGACTTTCCTCTTAGCCAGGATGCACCATACATGGACTAGTCTTGATTGTGAAACAATGAGTTCTCTCTGTTAAACAAACATGTATGGGAAGCAATTGTTTTGACCTGAGCTCCAGCACTAGGCTCCAACATACCAGACCAAACCAGAATATGGTCACTCATGAAACGGCCCAGTTAAAAAAAAAAAAAGAAAGAAAGAAAGGAAGAAAGAGAGAGAGAGACTCATTGCAGCCAATCAGAAGAAGCCCAGTTTACAGGAATCCTCTTGATAAGGAAGTCCCCTCAGTTATAACCCTATATCGAAAGTAACTCTGAAACAATCAGTTCTCCTTTTGTTACCAATTTCTGCTTTCTTCAACCCTTTCTGCCATAAAGTCCACTTCCTTTGCTTAGCTTGTGGGAGCACCTATTCTATTTTATAGAATAAGATGCTGCTCCCACTCATAAAATGTTAAAGAAGGCCAAGGAGATCTTCAAACTAAATTTGTCGAAATTGTGTCTTTCGACAACTTCCATCAAGAGTGTATGCAAAATCAGGGTCACAATGTGTCTGGATAGTGTAGAAAAAACTTCTACGCTGGTCAGAGATTGGAGTCCATGCCTCAAGAAGTCTTTCTGTTGGACATTCCATGACTTTCTGACAGCTGCAGTTTGGCTATATAGCGGGAACCAGAAAACTGGGGAATGATCCATTTTTGGCATTTTTTCTTTCAGTTCTCCCCCAAATCCCATGATATCTTACTAGCTCAAGCACCCCTGAAAAACTATGTTCTCAGTTATTGAATACGTAAAAAAGAGCACGTGTCTGCTTCACTGTCTAGAGACTCACTCCCAAGGCTGTTAACTCGACCAATGAGGTTAAAGCCTAAACCTAAAAGTTCAACTCCCATTGACATTGAAGGTAGATGTTATGGGTAGAATATTATTCATCAGGCAGGTGGGCAGGGTAATAGCTTCCTGAAGCAGTGTGGACTTCCTGAAATCCATCACATAGGACTACACAGGCTACACTTGTGATTAAGCTGGCCATGGCAGGAATATAACTTGTGTTAACAAATTACTTCCTGCAGTTACATCTCTACCTCTCCCGTAAGGCTAGGACTGCACCGAATATTGAGGCTCCATCCCTTTTCTGAAGTCCAAATAGGTAGCCCCAAACTAGCCTTTGATGATGAATTCAGTTGAAGAAAAAACAGCATCTGTTTCAGAGCAGCAGCAAGTCCCAATGTGTTAGAGACACTCAGTTTGAAGACCTAAAGCCATGGGTGTTAGAATGAAACCAATCAGCAAAAGCCTTTCTTCACTGAAATTCAACCAGAAGGTATAAATTTTTCAAACGAATAAAAGCACATCTACTCTGAAGTAGTGATTAGAAGTGAAGGAGTCTAGAGGCTCATGTACTTAACCCCCTGCATCTTGCCTGTGTCTCTCAGGGTGACCCCTAAGAAGGCTCTGCAGAGCTGAGTTTGAAAACCAGAGAGCCACTTTGCATATTGGGACACGGTGAGGCAAAGGGCCCAGAAAATAAAAGTGACTCATGCAAATTGACAGCTAATTAGCAATGTACATGGAATCTATTCTCCTAACCCCCACAGTGGTCATGTGCTATGCATGATTACATGGGCACATTAAGAGAATCAGAGAAACATATCACCAACTCAAAATGATGAATCACTTTCCATCTTTTACTTATTGGATCTGGGATTAGTTACATCATTTTGCCTCCAAAGAATATGTTATGTTGTGGTGAAAATGGGAAAAAAAAAGTGGAAGGTGAGATGAAAAAAAAAATCTGCTTTGGCAACACACACACATTTTCTGCAAATTTGCTTGCAGGCATGAATTTGGCTTTTTTTTTCCCATGGAAAGTCAGCATTTTTAGTCTCAAAAACCGCTTTCTCAGCAAAATAAGTTTTTGGTCCATGGAAGTTGCCCTTCGTTTTTGCAAAACAGAAGTTTGAAGCTCAATGAAAAATGGAATGTCCATACCATCTCCTCTCTCTTTCCTGGGATTCATAATACTAGATGGGCTTACAGCCTGGGGGCTGCATCTAGAGAGACATTTAAGAGAAGCAGAGGAGAGGTTTCCTCTGCAAAACCAAATGGTTCAATAGAGTGGATATCCACCGGTACGCTTTGTGTGAGAAAATAAAAATAGCTCACGGCAGTCTGAGCTCTGTGAGGTATGCAAAATTTATTAGGCCCAGGGAGACTTGAGTATGGGACTTCAGTCACACTTCCCCACTCATGCCTGGGGGCAATTGTTTAAAGGCATTTTGTTCCTGACTAGCTTATTTTCATGTTATTGGAATTTATGATTCAAAGAACAATGTATAGCCAATCAATAGCTTATGTTATTTTTATGTAAATTGTTGGTAAGCAATTTAGAAACTGCTTCTTCTTTTCCTTTAAAAACCCACTTGTAACTATGGCTATATTCAGGACAACTCGAATTATGCTCCTGAGTTACAATTCTCAAACTTGGTCCCAATAAACTGTTTATATAGAGATTGCCTCCTTTTTATTTTTATTTATTTATTTTTTTAATTTTCCACTTAGGTCAACCTGTGTGACCCAGAGCCTAGCCTTCTCCCTTCAGGTCTCACCTGGCTGTTGTCCAACTCATGATACCACCACCTGGTGTTCTAACATCCTGTCTATAGTAGATCCCATTTTATCTATTACTTTAAATTTACCCTCATCTCTTTTGATTTTGTTTTTTGTTATGTTTTGTTTTGAAATGGAGTCTCACTCTGTTGCCAGGCTGGAGTGCAGTGGCACAATCTTGGCTCATTGCAACCTCTGACTCCCTGGTTCAGGGGATTCTCCTGTCTCAGCCTCTGGAATAACTGGGATTACAGGCATGTACCATCATGCCCAGCTAATTTCTGTATTTTTAGTAGAGACAGGGTTTCACCACGTTGGCCAGGATGGTCTCGATCTCCTGACCTCGTGATCTGCCCACCTCGGTTTCCCAAAGTGTTGGGATTACAGGCGTGAGCCACCACGCCCGGCCTCTCTTTTGATTTTGCAAACTGTCTTCACAACAGACTTTCAGTTTTCTGAATGAGAAAAATGTTTGCATATTCCATGACCTGGCTCAGGGCTGAGCATGTAGTTAGCACACAGAGAACAGTACATAAATAATTGAAAGGTAAGTGAAAATAATTGAAAAAGTAATTGAAGTCAAGTATACCATGCTGCCACAACCACACTTCCTCATCCTCATTCTTTTTCTTTTCTTTCTTCTGCAAAGTGTGTGCAACCTTGAGCGAGTTATCTTCTCTAAGCCTTAATTTCTCCATCAACAAAATTAGAATATACATATTGTCATCGTAGGCTCTTTGTAAAGTTAAATAAGATGATGTGGGAGTGCAGTAAAAACAATCACTAAAGGTTTCTTTCTTCCTGCTTCAGATTTTTCCTTTGTCAACTGAAGAATTAGGCTCATAAATTTGGAAATGAGAGCTTTATTTCTCATAAAGGGCTGCAGGCTGCAGGCTGGCCATTCTGACAGGCTGGGAAGCACAGCCTCTGGCCAGAAGGCAAAAGCAGACCCTTCAAGGAAGAGGCAAAGGGAACAGGAATTTATGCTAAGAGCAGTAGCCAAAAATACATATTCAATAAGCTATAAGAGGAGTCATTAATATTTCCGAAAGGAGAAATGTGTACATGTGCAACTGAGCTTCATGCCCCTCCATGTGACCCATGTTCAAAAAATGGCAGCGTTTTCACGATCTGAGGGTAGAGTTTTTGGCCCTCTGACATCAATAGCTGAAGCATAGGTCACAAAAAGCCTTACTTTGCATTCTCCTTAGACTGGTCTAAACCACTCTCTGGTCAGTGGTCTCTTAGCAGGCAGAAAAGGAGGGGCAGAATCAGGCACTTGATTGATACCAGTGGTGGAGTCTTTCAAAAGGGCTGGTTTCTGTTTAGCCCTTAGGGAAGAAAGCCTCATGATGGTTAGCAAGGGAGGCGGTATAAGGAGGCATGTCTGATCCCCCATCCCCCATGGCAAAGAATTCCATTTTCAAGGTTACTCTGCAATCCCTTTGGCCAATAGATGGTCTGTTCAGTAAGTGAGAGGCTTAAATTTTTACTTTTAGTTGACACCTTTGACTTTCTGCAATCTTTTCCACACAGATATGTATAAATGCCTGTACTTCTCTGGTTAAGTGAGTAAACACTTTTCTACCCAGGGTGCCTTGACAAAAAGAATGCCCTTCTACCCCTTGTTTTATCTTCCCAGAGGTATCTGGTTGACAGAACATTCATTCAGCACTCAAGCCTTAGGAGCTGAGGTTAAGGGTTAGGTGGAGAGAGCAATGGGCCAGGGATGCCTGAATTCAGGGACCATTTGTAGCTATCACTCACTTCAAGGAACAGATAAGGAGCTATAACCCACCAAGTCATGCATTCAAAGCTGTAGAGTTCAGGACAATAGTGCCTCAGACCCCCTGAAGGTCTGCCAAAAAACAAATAAACAAACAAAACAAAACTAATGCTAAGCACACAGCTACCAGAGGAAAGAGAGGTGCTGGAGCCCTGAACATTCTTCAAGAACCAAGGGGGTATCTGCAGCAGCAGAAGTGGAAAACCTGGAGTAAGTACCAGGGTGCCCATCCTTTGGCGCTGCCTAGCATCCTCGTTAAACAGGTCATAGCCCCTGACACTAGGTGAGGCATCTTCAGCCAGGCTCAGGCAGTCATAGCTCTTCACCAGCCTGGTGACATCAGCCTAAGGCTTGTTTGGTACTGTGTTTATCGCTTACTCTGAGCCCAGCACAGTACTAAATGCTTTGCGTGGATCATCTCTACAAGATTGTGAGGGATATTCTATTCTTAGAATTATTCTACTATTATTCCTTTGTAAAGGAAATTAAAGAGAAATTAGGTAAATTAAGTCACCCTAAGCCAGGCTGATCAAAATACTTTCTTGGGATTTTTCCACACTTAATCAGGGAAAGTAAATTTTTGAAGGTTGCACTGCCCAGTGTAGTGCCATTTGGGACCATTTGTACCGTCCTCCTTTTTCTCTGGTAGTGAGCTTGGGACGATGTAAACTAGGATTTGCCGCAGCCATAGTTCCTGCCTTAAGAAAAGGTTGGTTGGGCTGTTACCCCAAAATTAGAGAAGAGATGGGGAGCCCCAGTGAGGTCTGACCCCACAACCAGCCATCCCTGAGGCAGGCTCTATTCTGGGCCTGCTTTTCCTTGGGATTCGATGATGTAAGCCAAAAGAGACAGAACTCTCCTCTGCCATACACATATGTTATTGTTGACTTAAACTGGTTTAATTTGGTTTTCTGTCATTTACAACCAAAGAGTCCTGATGAATTCAGTATAACTCAGAGCTTCCAGTCTCTAACTGAGCTGCCTTTAGTCTCCTCACACAATGATGCACAGTCCTGAGGGAGGATAATCTGAAGGCCTATATACCAGGCACCTGAAAATAGCAGACTGGACAATGCAGAGGGCTCAGGGAGGATGGAAGTCAGCAGAACTTACTGTGGCAGGAACCACACCAGGCAGTGGCTCTGACCACCAAGGAGAAAGGAGAGGACCAGAGCAAAGCCTTTTCTTCTAAGTTGCCCCATTCATTCTGACAGACCCCTTCCTAACACTCCACATATGCCTGCTCCAGGCCAACCGCTACCCTCAAAACACCCTACAGCAGGGTCCCCAAATCCCAGGCTACAGAGTAGTACTGGTCCGTGGCCTACTAGGAACCAGGCCACACAGCAGGAAGCAAGCAGCAGGCAAGAGAGCATTACTGCCTGAGTTCTGCCTCCTGTCATATCAGTGGTAGCATTAGATTTCCATAGGAGCTCAAAACCCTGTTGGAAAAATTGTCTTCCATGAAAGTGGTCTCTGCTGCCAAAAAGGTTGGGGTCCGCTGACCTAGACAATCATTCCAAAGGCCACTATCATATTCACACCTGGAATGCTGACAAATATTTTTGGTCAAAGATTAGCACATTACATCTGTTTAAAAAATTAAAGTTCTAAGGTGTCTAAAAGAAGCTCACCCAAAGCAAGAATCCCTGCTTTGGCATCTGTGATAAAGGGTTTTTAGTAACCGGGCAGTCAGCAGGGACAGCAAATTCATTCATTTGTGAGAAAGCACAAATAAGGGCTAGGGGTGTCTGGCTGCTAAATGCCTCTTATTACTCTTCACTATTTTTTTCTTTTTAAAATTCCTATAACTTATTCACTCACCACATCTTTATCCAAATTGTGATATATTCCTGAGGGGGGAAAAAAAATCATTTGTATTCCCCACTATCTAGATATAATAGACATTAATATTTTGACATGTTTTCTTCAAATTGCACTTTTTCTGAGGAAATAGATGGTTGCAGATGGAAACAGCTGAAGTTCCCTTTATAAACCCTTCAAATCCCATTCACCTGCATCTATCCCCAGGTGTAACCACATCACTCCCTGTGACTTTACTTCTACTACATGTGCATAGCCATAAAAACATAGAGATTGTTTGTAAGCTTTTCAGCTGTATGCACTGCACGCTTTACATGAGATTAAGGTTTTCAAATGCTCCACAAGTGTGCAGGACTCCTAGTTCATTCATTGTAATAGCTGTGCAGGTATATTAGGTGAACATACAGTTTATAATATACAATTTATTTATCCACTCCCATATTGATAGACGTGTATTGCTTTCAATTTGCCACAACAAACCATGCCAAAAAAATACTTCCTTGTGGGGATTTTACTTCAGCACCTGGGTCTGAGTATCTTTAGCATATATACACCAAATAGTAGAATTATAAGGTCATAAAGCATTAGCATCTTTTACTTTAGTGCACATTGCTAAATTGCTCCCCAAAATCATTGTTACCTACTTATTCGTGTATCAACAGTGTACAAAAATCCCTGTCTCTCCAAAGCTTCACCAAGACTTAGAATTATTAAACTTTTCACCTGATGTGTAAAAAGGAATTTGTTTTCAAATGCTTCTTATTAATCACTGATGCATTTGCACGCCTATTCAAATGTTTACTGGCTGAGTTTTCTTTTCAATGAATTGACAGGTTATTTTCCTTAGCTCAGGTTCCCGTTATATTCTTTAGCTTTTCTTATAGGTTTGTGGGACTTATTTACATATTCTGGTTACCATTCCTTTGCTGACTAAAGGTACTGCAAACATCTCCATATGTGTGGCTGTGTGACTTCTCTTCGATTTTTGTGTATGGTGTCTTCAGTCATACAAAAGATTTAAGATTCAATGTGAGAAAAATATAGAATGTTTTCTTTTTGATTTCTACTTTGTATGTCTTGTTTAAAGAATCTTTGCCAACATCTATATTATACAGATATACTTCTATATTCTCTTCTATAAGCAATAAAGTTTGCTTTTCCTATTATGTCTGTAATCCACATGAATTTTTGCTTCTTTTTGATATGAAATTGGGATCCAATTTATTTCCACATGGAAAATCCTTCCTGGCAGTGCAATTTATTAAATAGTCCACCCTTTCCCAGCCTGCTTTATAATATCATATATAGAGTTTCGATAGACACTTGGGTCTGTTTCTAGACTGTGGTTATCATTTGATGTATTTTTTATCTCTGTGCCAAAACCACATTATTTTAATTACTGTAACTTTCTACTAATTCCTAATAGCTGAAGGGCAAGATTCACTTATTATTCTTAAAATATCCTTGATTATTTCCATATGAATTTTAAGGGCACCTTGTCAAGTTCCATGAAAAACACTGTCAAGATTGCAATTGAAATGGATTTAATTATGGAGTACTGAAGAGTATATTGACACCTTTATGAAACAGACTCTTCTCCCCTAAGAACATGGTATATCTCTGCATTCATTTGGGCCTTCTATTTTCTTTAGATAAAATCTCTAACTGTCTCTATAAAGGTCTAAAATTAGTGTATGTTTAATTTGCTTAAGAATTAGAATCGCTTAGTATTTGCTTAAAATGTCCTTTTGCATTGCTTAATTTTAAAATTGTTTCATTTATATTTAAACAAAATCTACCTTTTTGTTACTTAGAGGCAAGTATTCTCAGAATTTTGTTTCTTTCTATTAAATCCAGTTGCTATTATTTTTTAATGATCAACAGCTATATAAATATAAGTTTTATTTTTCCCTTTCCGTCCAATATTTTATCATGACAATGTTCAAACATAGCAAATGTGAAAGCATTTTGCATTGAAAGGCCTTATAATCACCATCTAGACTCTACTTTTAGTATTTAAACATACTTATTTTATCATATATCTATTTGATTCATTCCTCTATATAACTATCTATGCATCTTACTATTTGGTATATTTCAGGACACATTACACAGATCAGTATACTCCCTGCTTGTTTTCATCTTATAATTGATTATTTAAACCCATGTTTATGTAATTACTGGTAAGTTTGAGTTCAGTTGTATCATTCATATTTTTGTCTTTTTTGTGTGGCAGCCTTTTGGTGAGAAATTTCTTTTTACTTTCTTGCTACCTTCTGCTATATTCTACTGAGAGTTTTTTTAAAATAATAAATTGGAAATAATTTGCGTCAAATGCTTTATCTGCAATTATTTAAAAGATCATGTGATTTATCTCCTTGAAATGCTAATATAAGTAATTATTTTGGTCAATGCTTTTATGTTAAACAACCTTTCATTCCTGGGATAAACTCACTTGGTCATAAAAGATTATTCTTTATATATTTTGTTGTATTCTATTTGTTAATATTTGGTCAACAATTTTTGTGTCTATATTCATTAAGAATATTGGTTTGTAATTTTCACTTTTCATAATGTCCTTGACTGGTTTTGTTAGCAAAGTTACACTGACCTCATGAAATGAATTAGGACGTGTCCCCTTCTCTTTTATCTTCTGAAAGAGTTTGTAGAACACTTTCAAAGTATGATACAGTTCATTTAAACAAGCCATCTAAACCCTGAATTTTATTTGAAGGAAGGCTTTTTGTTTACTTTGTTCTTTTTTACATAGACTTTAAGAGCAATTTTATGCTTTATATTTTACGGGAGGAAGGTACGATAATTTCTCATATTTCCTGTGCCAACACATGCATAGCCTCTTCCATTACCAATAGCCCCAACAATTGGTACCTTTGTTACAATTGATGAACCTGCATTAAAATATCATCATCACCAAAATTTCATAGTTTACATTAGTGTTCATTCTTGGTGTTTTTACATTGTATTGGTTTGGGTAAGTGTATAATGGCATCTATCTGTCATTATAGTATTATTATACAGAGTAGTTTAACTGCCCTAAAAACCCTCTGTGCTGCCTATTTATCCTTCCCTTCTGCCTATCCCCAGCAATCCCTCATCACTTTACTCTCTCCATGGTTATTTCATTTATAGAATGTCATATAGTTGGAATCATATAGTACGTAGCCTTTTCTGATTGGATTCTGTCACTCAGTAATATACACTTTGGCTTCCTCCATGTCTTTTTATGGCTTGGAAGCTGATTTCCTTTTAGTGCTAAATTTTAATATGCTATTGTCTGGATGTTCCACAGTTTATCCATTAACTTACTGAAGGACATCTTGATTGCTTCTAAGTTTTGTCAATTATAAATTAAGTTGCTATAAACATCTGTGCACAGGTTTCTGTGTGGACATAAGTTTTCAACTCTTTGGGTAAATACCAAGGAGCACAATTGTTGGATCATATGGTAAGAATATGTTTAGTTTTGTAAGATACTGCCAATCTATCATCCAAAGTGGTTGTGCCATTTCGCATTCCCATCAACAATGAATGAGAGTTGCTGTTGCTTCACATCCTCACCAACATTTGGTGTTGCAGTGTTGTGAATTTTGGACATTCTAATAGATGTGTAGCAGTACTTTGTATTGTTTTAATTTGCATTTCTCTAGCAACATATGATGTTGGAGCATTTTTTATATGTTTATTTGTTATTTGTATAACATCTTTGGTGAGTATCTGTCAAGACTATTGGCCCATCTTTTAATCAGGCTGTTCGTTTTCTTAATGTTAAGTTTTAAGACATATTTATATATGTTGGACAATAGCCTTTTATCAGAAATGCCTTTTGCAAATATTTTCTCCCAGTCTGTGATTGCCTTCTCATTCTCTTGATGTGGGAAGGTTTTTATTTATAAATTAAATATCTCTAATGCAAATAGATTTTCAAGTCTTGTTATATCAGTTTTGAAAGTTATGGTTTTTCATTGAATATATCTAAACTGTCAACTATTTTGACGTAATAAAGTTTAAACTCTGCCTTTTTTAAATATCCTTTTAATATCTGTGAGACTTTTAGTAATTCTCATTTATTCCTAATATTGGTAATATCTATTTTCTATTGTCCTTGAATAATCTTGCTAGAGGATTATAAAGTGTATTAATCCTTTTATGAAACCAAGTTTGTTCATTTTCTCTATTTTTTGTTCATTTGTACGATGTTAATATTCACCATCTTTATTTTCTTTCTTCTAATGACTGGTTGTAATTTGCTCTTCTTTTTTTAGTTTCTTAATATGGAAGGAGAAATCACCATTTTTTGTAACTTTCTTTGTCTATAATATAAGCATTTGAAGCTATAAATTTTCCTTAGTACTGTTTTAGCCATATTGCACATATTTTGATATATTGGATCTCCATTATCATTAAGTTCAAAATATTTGTAAAATTTTTGAGGTTTATTTTTTAGCCCATGAATTATTTAGAAGTGTGTTGTTTAATTAGCAAACATTTGTATACCTAGCTATCTTTATGTTATTGATTTATAA
The DNA here is from genome assembly GCF_003255815.1 of Theropithecus gelada. Taxonomy (NCBI): domain Eukaryota; kingdom Metazoa; phylum Chordata; class Mammalia; order Primates; family Cercopithecidae; genus Theropithecus; species Theropithecus gelada. Next base: position 29,788,814 of record NC_037686.1, on the reverse strand, counting down.
TTTAATGTGTCTTTAGGAAATATATTCTACATGATTTCACTTCTTTGAAATTTATTGAGACTTATTTAATTACTAAGCATATGGTCTGTTTTGGTATATGATTCATGTGTGATTGAGAAGAATGTTTAATCTATTGTTGTTGGGTTTAGGGTTCCATACAATGTAAATTTGGCCAAGTGTTTGAAAATTTTATTCAAATTATATCCTTAGTGATTTCTTTTTATTTGTTGTATCAATTATCCTGATTGTGGATTTGCCTATTTATCAGCTTTGTTCTGTCCATTTTTGCTTCATGTGTTATATAGTTTTGTTGTTAAATGTATACACGTGAGATGGTTATGTCTCCCTGATGAATTGATCTATTTATAATTATGAAATGTCCTTCTTTATTTCTGGTATAATACTCTTCATCTGAAAGTCTATTTGTGAATAAAATCTGGATTAAGAGTGTGTCTACAATTTATCTAATAGTAAGATGGCCAAGCCAGCTTTTTCTGTGGTATATATTGTTTCATGCTTTTACTTTTAACCTATATGTGGCTGGATGTTTAAAGTGTGCTTATTATAAACAGCATGTAGCTAGATCATTTTTAGTAATCTAGTATGGCAATCTCTGCACTTTCACTAAGAGTGATTAGCCCATTTACATTTAGTAAATGTAATTTATTAACGTAATTATTGTAATTGTTATATGCGGGTTTAGTGTAATTATTATATTTGGGTTCAATTCCACCTTCTCAGCATTTGTTTTCTTTTTTTTTTTTTTTTTTGAGACGGAGTCTTGCCCTGTCATCCAGCCTGGAGTCTAATGACCCGATCTGGGCTCACTACAATCTCTGCCTCCCAGATTCAAGTGATTCTCTTGCCTCAGCCTCCTGAGTAGCTGGGATTACCTGGCACACCACCACACCTGGCTAATTTTTTGTATCTTTAGTAGAGACAGGGTTTCACCATGTTGGTCAGGCTGGTCTCGAACCCCTGACCTCATGATCTGCCTGCCTCGGCCTCCCAAAGAGCAGTTATTTTCTATTTGTGCCACTTGATCTTTGTTCATCAGTTCCTCCTTTATTATTTTCTTTTGGGTTAACTGAATATATTTTAGAATTCCATTTTATTTTGGGTATTGATATTTTAGTTAAGCCTCTTTGTGTATATTTGTGTGTTTTAGCAATGGTTCTGGAGATTTATTATTTCTCTCTTACAGATCACAGTTTATCTTTATAAAACATTCTCCTGCTTTATGAAGAAACATAAGAAAGAAAGTATATTTCCAATTATCATCCTTCTGCCCTCTGTGTATTTGTTGTCATATATATTTCACTTCTATATGTGCTTGTCCTCTGGACCCATCTCTTCGCTTCTCCTCTATAATTCTTCTCCATTAACTCTCCCCTCTCTCCCCTGACTCATTATTTGCTTTATTTTTTATTGGATCATGTTTATTAGGACACAAACATGCTATTATTTCTCTCATCTTTAAAAAATGCCATTGGCACCACATCCATCTACATGATAGCCTGATTTCTCTGCTCTCCCTTACAGCAATATATCTTGAAAATTTTCTGTTCTTAAATCTTCTTTCCCATTTTTTAAGTATACACCAATCAAGATTTTCTTCACACTGTCTCTGTAAAAATGCTCTTAACAAGGATACTAATGATATCTACTTTGCTAAATACAGTGAATATAATGATTAATTCTCAGTCCTCATCTTACTTGACCCATAAGTAGCACGGGACACAGTTGATCCCTCCAACCTCCTGAAGTATTTTCTTTGAATGTATTTCTTATAGATTTCCTCCTACAAAACTTGATTCTTTCTCAGTCCTTTTTCCTGATTTCTCCTCAGCTCTCATAGGTCCCAGGGTTCAGTCTTTGGATTACTTCCCTTGCCTGTTTATAATAATTCCCTTGCTGACTTCGCCTTTCCTCATGGCTCAATTCCTAATTTATATCTCCAGCCCAATGCTCTTCACTGAATTCCAATTTCATACACTCAACTACCTGCTTGACATCTTCACTTTGATACTAAAATGGCATTTTAAATTTAAGATAAAAACTGGACTCCTAATTCCCCAATCATCCAAAATGTGCGTGCTTCTCCTACAATTTTCCCCATCTCAGTAAAGGGCAACTTCATCCTTCTTATTGTTCAAGTCAGAAATCATGGGATCATTTTTCCCCTCTCTTTCACTCACATACCACATAATCAGAGAATCCTATTTATTCTGCCTTCAAAGAATATCCAGCTGCCAGGCGCGGTGGCTCACGCCTGTAATCCCAGCACTTTGGGAGGCCGAGGCAGGCAGATCACCTGAGGTCGGGAGTTCAAGACCAGCCTGACCAACATGGAGAAACTCCATCTCTACTAAAAATACAAAATTAGCCGGGGTGGTGGCACATCCCTGTAATCCCAGCTACTCAGGAGGCTGAGGCAGGAGAATCACTTGAACCTGGGAGGTGGAGGTCGCGGTGAGCCGAGATCACGCCATTGCACTCCAGCCTAGGCAACAAGAGCAAAACTCCATCTCAAAAAATATATATATATATATATATCCAGTCTATCACCACTTCTCACCATGTTCACTGCTACCGCCTTAGAATTATCATCTCTTACTGCAGTTGTAATTTCCAAACCCATCTACCTTCTGGTCTGTTCTCAATTCTTAGGTCCAAGTGATCCTGTTAAATTGGAAGTCAGGGTATATCACTCATCTCCTCAGAATCCAGTTGTTTCCCCATCTTACTCAAGGTAAAACCAAAAGTACCTATAATGACCTATGAGGTCCAATGTGACTTGGTTCCTGTTATCTCTGTGACCCCCATCTCTTATGACTCTTCCCCCTTACTCCTTCCATTTCATGTTCATTGGCTGTCTCACTGTTTCCTCAATGTGCCTGGCATGTTTCTATCCCTGGGTCTTTCCACTTGCTCTTCATATTCTATTAGAAATGCTCTTTTCCCAGATATCCTCATGGCTCACTTTCTTACTTCCTTCAGGTATTTGTTCAAAAGTCCCTTTCACAGTGAGGTCTTTCCTGGATACTCTATCTAGAATTGTAATCCCTACTCCCACACATTATCTTCCCTCTCTATTTTTTTCCCCTCCTGTGTTAGGATTCTCCAGAGAAACAGAACCAGTAGGATGCATGGTTGGATGGATAAAGAGAGAGAGAGCGACAGAGAGGGAGAGAGAAAGAGAAGATATAGATAGATAGATAGATAGATAGATAGATAGATAGATAGATAGACAGATTAGACAGACAGACATAGATAGATAGACAGACAGACAGATAGATTAGACAGACAGACAGAGATAGATAGATAGATAGATAGATAGATAGATAGATAGATAGGGATTTATTATGGGAATTTCTTGATGCAATTGTGGAGGCTGAGAAGTCCCACAGTATGCCATTGTCAAGCTGGAGAATCAGGGAGCTGAGTGCCATAGCTCAGTCCTAGTCTAAAGACCTGAGGCCCAAGGAAGCTGATAATGTAACCTCTCAGTTCAAGGCTGAAAGCCTGAGAACCTGAGGAGGTAGGAAGTACTGGTGCAAGTCCCAAGTCCCAGAGTCCAAAGGCCAGAAAACCTGGAGTTCTTATGTCTAAGGCAAGGAGAAGAAGGGAGTCCCAGAAGAGGATGAATTTGTTTTTTATCTGTCTTTTTCTTCTGTCTGGGCCTTCAACTGATTGGATGGTGCCTGCTCATGTTGAATGAGGGTGAATCTTCCTTACTTAGCCCACTGATTCAAATCCTAATATATTCCAGAAACATTCTCACAAATATACTCAGGAATAATGCTTTACAAGCTATCTGAGTATCCCTTACCCTAGGTCAAGTTGACACCTAAAATTAACCATCACAGCTCATTATTTCTTCTCTACATATTTACCAAGTACTGTCATCTCAGGGATTTTTGCTTTTCATAGCTCATTCACTGCTCTGTCCCCAGGGCCCAGAGCACACCTCGTACATGGTGGACATTGGCAGCACCTAATCCCTTTGCATGCTCCATCTTGTCAGTTTGGCTTCAAGTTAGATGTTTAAATATGTACATTCTTTCTCCCATTAGCTACAAACCCCATGACCTTTACATACTCATCAGTCCAGGAAAAAAAGATATGTTTATTTAACAAAAATTCATTGAATGTCTACTGTGTGTCAGATATTGCATGAGATGCTTAAGACACAATGGCCAGCAAGTTATACAAGATTCTTATTCCAATGCCCAATGAGTAGACAGACACCTCTCTCCTCCAAAAAATTAACAAGTAAAATAAATATGGTTCAGAAATAAATTGCTGTTGAGTAAAAAAAGAAAACAAAATGTTTATTTTATAAATGGCACATAATGGATCATATTATGAAGTGATCAAGATGGATCCTATGACTCCATCAACAAATTCAAGTACAGTGTATTAGTCTGTTCTTGTGATGCTAATAGACATACCTGAGACTGGGTAATTTATAAAGCAAAGAGGTTTAATCAACTCATAGTTCCACATGGCTGGGGAGGATTCACAATTATGGTGGAAGGCATAGGAAGAGCAAAGTCACATCTTACATGGCGGCAGACAAGAGAGCATGTGAAGGGGCACTCCCCTTTATAAAACCATCAGCTCTCATGAGACTTATTCACTATCACAAGAACAGCATGGGAAAGACCTGCCCCCATGATTCAATTACCTCTCACCAGATCCCACCCATGACAAGTGAGAATTATGGGAACTGCAATTCAAGATGAGATTTAGGTGGGGACACAGCCAAACCTTATCAAACAGTATATTTAATAAATGGCTCATATGTGTGTAGGGTCCTCTTCTAAGTGTTTTAAAATGTTAAGATACCACCCCTTTGCTTGCTGGCCTTGCAACCAACTACACAGCACAAAGTCACATGCATTATAAAATAACAAATCAGGGAACATGGTACTAACATCTATCTTGTGTTTACTGAGCACCTGCCTTGGTGCTGGAAGGGAGAATTTAGGTACTGTACACTAAGTATACATTGATTCATTTACCCCTCACTGCTGACATAAGAAAAAGGCATTCCTAGTCTCATTTCACAATGAGGTAACAAAGTATCAGAAGATAATCCCATCATTTTTAGCAATCAAGTGAAGATTCAAATACATGATAATCACATTCCAAATCTTATGTCTTCTATTAGTCTCCTAAAAGACCCCTGCCACAAATTTTCTAGTCCTCACATGTCCTTTCTGCTCAGAGCTAGTCTGCCAAGCTCTATCAGAACAGGCATAAGTCCTAAGGACTTAGGACTCAGCACAAGTTCCAAGTCTGGAAATTTGTCTCTGCCTACCATACCCAATCTCCCACCACCCTCATTCCTTTCCGCTATCAACCAATACCTATTCCCTGAGGTCTTCCATTCTGCCTGAAGTACAAGGGATCAACAACAGCTGAAAATTCAAAGCTTCCTATGAGAAGGTGTACTGAACACCTTTCAGAATTTTAAGCTAGGGCCAGAAATTTTAATGATGGAATTTTATCTGTTTTTTCTGTAGCCACATAAGAAACGTTCATGAATTTGAGCTTTCCCAGTGGTTTCTAAAATCATCCCTCAGGTAAATTTGGCACTGGAATGGACTCCTGAAAAGCTTTCTGAGGGCTTTCTGGCTGCAGCTCTGAGGCACTGATACCTATTAGGTGCAGAACACCTAACTCTTGTCCCTGTGGTTCCCAAGCATACCTGCTCCCGGGGACTGGAAAGATGCAAGTGTCATTGGCCCTCTGGCCATGAGTACTCTAGTCAGTATTTTCCATGTCTGGAGGTCCTTAAAGGAGTCATCGTGAGGATACAGAGATGGTTTCTGTAAAGTACTAGCATACAGTAGGCACTCAATAAATGGTGGTAGTGCTTAATGATTTTCTCTCTCTCTCCTAATCAAGGGCTTTAGGTCCACCCATCCCTCCTCAAAACTGTTTAATAAAGTCAAGACACCATTTAAATAAAAATGGTGATAGAGTATATTGCCTAATTAACTGTGCTGGTAATTAAATTGCAACAGAAATGGCCTGTATGCACTTCGCTGGGCATTTATTATAGCTTAATAAGGTAACGATTGTATGATAAATACATACCACTTTATTACAAGGAATAGATGCTCTGAACAAATGCTGGTGAAAGGCTAAAACTATTCCAAAGTTTGTGGAGTCTCTGTCACTTAAGAAGGTTCATTAACTCCTTCACATACCTCTTCACTTTTTTAATATCAATTGGTTGGACAAACATGATAAAACAATTTCATTGGTCTTCATTGCCACACTTCATCCCTGCCCCTAGTTTTGTGATTAAGCATGGTTGGCATCAGATGCCACATGGAGTTTTAACATATCAGGGCTGGGAGAGTTCGGGGAGGCCAGCTGGCTCACCCTGTCATGCAAAATCCAAGGACCAGAGAAGAGGTATGCATGCCTTGTCCAAGGTCACACAGCTGAGAGGCTCAGGACAAAATCCCAGCCCTCATGCCTTCTTCTCCCATGTTCTTCTCATGATACAAATATGTGCTTTTGGAAGTCAGTCTTCTCTTCTTCCCTGGAGTATCTTCTCTCCCTGCTCATTGACATGAAAAGACCTGTTTTCTTTTCCAAAATGGAAAGACACATTCTCTGAGGCAGGGAGTTCAGGGGCTGGAATTCACAAAGGTGTAAGGGACTGATATACAATCCCGTTCAGATGGTGAGTTTTGACACAGATGGCAGGAGAAGCTGACAGCGCTGGGTCAGTGATGTGCAGGAGCCAGCTTCTACTGGATCAGATTGCAGGAGTTCAATTTGCATATTCCTTCCCTGCTTCAATGAGACTTCAAGTTGGTAGCTTGCAATCAGCCATTGCGCAAGTATTTAACCATGGAAAAAGGTAAATACTATAAATTGGAGCTTTAAAAAGCAATGTTTTACAAGAAAACCACTGATTAGGGCTTTATGGGCCTGCAGGGAGTGGGTAACAAGGAATGAGGCAGTGTGCGGGAGGTTGAGTTCAGTTGTATTTGATGAAGGCCAACAGAGCCCATTTTCCAATTTTGCCAAGAGTTGTTCCTGGGCACAGCTTCCATCCCCAGGATCTGTCTGATCCAAGTCCATGTGTACAGACATTTTTTTTTTTTTAATCAAAAGGAGCTGAACACAGAAAGGAGAAAAATAGGGCTACAGAAGAAGATAGTTCAAAACATGCTTCTGCTTGATTAATGCTGATTAGTATTCCAAAAAATATATTTGAAAGAGTTTCTCTATTGGTTGAATATAAATTATAGTGCTTGCCAAAAAGCATTGCAGATTTTTTAAGCTTTATGAAATTGAAGTTAAAAAAAAAAAAAAAAAACTTCAAAAATCATGGCTCTCACGATCACCCGTCACTTAATTAAAACCCAATAATTGCCTTATTATATCAAAGGAATTTTTTCCTGGATGCATGCAACAGAGAAAAGAACCTTAACTTAATATTTTTTTATTAAAATCATGCATTTGGTTCTTTGTTATACTAAAAGATGAAAGAACACAATGATGGTATTATCCCAACCGTATGAGCCAGCATTGCAGGGTAGGAATTAGAAATTAAAGGAACATTGTATCAAGTGAGAAATCATATGTTTAAATCAGTGACTTACCTGCTTTATTACTAACACATATTAAAGCCCACGAGCTTTAGAGGGCACCCAGCACTGTTTTTCCTTCCTGTTATTTTCAGGCTATGATTAGAGTTGAGGTCTGTGAAGGTTGAAGCAGCCTTTGCCTCCTGTGACTCTACAATGACCAGCCTCCTATGACAGCAGAGAATATGAATTCTCCCTCATCAGGCCTGGGAGGTAAAGGCCAGCCGATCCCAGAGCCCTACACCATGAACCTTCTGTGGGAAGTGGGTAGATGGGCAACACCCTAGATGAGTTTAAAATCTCAGATGACTTTAATGAGTAGCCAGGGCTGACAGCCACTGCTCCTGGTCCTTTTCATCATGCCTTGCCCTCTGTTCCAGAGTGAGCATGTCTCTCATGTTTATTATGAAATCACAGAGAACAGCCCAGATGCCTCTTACCTTTTCTTCCAAGATATGCAGCTGCTAAGAGTAACGTTCTTTATTATGTCACATTATTCCATTCAAACCTCATTCTGCCAGGTAGATATTATTATTCCAATTTTATGATAAAAAAAGATATAAACTGTTTTATTCACAACACTTCTGGCCAAATATGTGGATTTTTTTTCCCCACACCAAACAATTTTCCAAATCTCTAGACACCAACTAGGTGTCCTACAATTCAACTCAATTCTGACGCTAACTACTCTGAGTTTGTGCAGACCTCACAGGTTAAGGGCTAAGTCTCACAAGACTGACCCACTTGGCACCAGGTACAAGTCCCAGGTTTTCACCTGTAATTCTGACAAATTGGTTATAAATTGGAGGTTCCTACAACCCCTTTCTTATGGTTGATAATTTATAAGAACAGCTCACAGAACAAAATATAGTGCATTTACTTTTTATTATTAGTTTATTATAAAGGATACAACTCAGAAACAGCCAAATGGAAGAGATGTATAAGGCAAGGTATGGGGGAAAGAATGGGAAGCTTCTATGCCCTTTCTGGTCATGCCACCCTCCCAGAACCTCACTGTGTTCACCAACTCAGATGCTCATGATTTAGGGATTTTATAAAACTTCTATTACATTGGCATGATTGATTAAAATACTGACCATTGGTGACTGAACTCAACCTCCAGCCTCTTTCCTTCTAACTTCCCAGGTGAAGGAATGGGGTTAAAAGTTTCAACCCTCTAATCACATGGTTGATTCCTCTGGCAACCAGCTCCATCCTGACTGTTATCTAGGGGCCCTTCAATAGTTACCTCATTGGCATAAATTCAGGTATGGTTTAATGGGGCCTTGCATTAGTTCATTGTCACACTGCTATAAAGAACTACCTGAAATGGGGTAATTTATGAATAAAAGAGGTTTAATTGACTCACAGTTTTGCATGTTATAAAGGAAGTATGGCTGGGAGGCCTCAGGAAACCGACAATCATGGCAGAAGGTAAAGGGGAAGCAAGCACATCTTACCGTGGCAGAGCAGGAGAGAGAGGGAGTGAAGTGGGAAGTGCTACACACTTTTAAACAACCAGGTCTCATGAGAACTCACTCACTACCATGAGAACGGCAGGGGGGATATTCACCCCCATGATCCAATCACCTCCCACCAGGACCCTCCTCCAACATTAGGGATTACAATTTGACATGAGATTTGGGTGGGGACAAAGCCATATCAGTCCTCTTATGCACAACAAAAATGTTCCCATCACCTCTACCACTCAGGAAATTCTAAGGGTTTTATAAGCTCTGTGTCAGACACAAAGCCCAAATATATATTTCTTATTATCATAGAGGGTAAAAAAAATGTGTCCATCCAAACCAGGACAATACCAAGTAATATATCAGGACTCCATCTAAGTCCTGAGATTTTAAGACCCAGAGCACCCCAATTTCACTTGTGGAAAAATGCCTGGGCCTCAATTTCCAAGATTCCAAATTAGTTACTGGGTCCCAGGCATCCTTATTTTTCAAAAGTTCCAAGAGAGATTCTAACATGCAAACAATTTTGAGAACCATTGAGCTAGAGTGTGTGGTCAAAACTCCTTGCCATCCCAATGAGCATATGAAAATATGTGAAACATCACTAATCATTAGAAAAATGCAAATCAAAACTGTAATGAGATACAACTTTACGCTGTTATGATAGCTATTACCAAAATAGCAGAAAATACACATGTTCATGAGGACATGAAGAAATTAGAATGCTGTGCATTGCTGGTGTTATTATTAAATGGTGCAGCTACTGTAGAAAACAGTATGGTGGTTCTTCAAAACATTAAACATAGAATTATCATATAATCCAGCAATCCCACTCCTGGTATATACCCCAGCGAATTAAAGACAGGGACTCAAATGAATCTGTGTACACCTATATTCATGGTAGCATTATTCACAAGAGCCAGAAGGTGGGATCAACCCAAGTGTCTATGGATGGATGGATGGATAATTGAAATGTGGTATATACCTACAATGAAATATTTCTCAGCCTTAAGAAATATGTCTGACACATGCTACAGCATGGATGCGTCTTGGAGACATTTAGTGAAATCAGCTAGTCACAAAAGGACAAATATTGTATGATTCTACTTATGTGAGGTTCCTACAGTGATCAAATTTATGGAGACAGAAAGGAGATTGGTGGGTTCCAGGGACTGAGGGGAGGAAGAAAATAGAGTCAGTATTAATGTGTACAGAGTTTCAGTTTAGGAAAATGAAAAAGTTCTGGAAATAAATGACAACGGTGAAAGTTGTAGAACAATATGAATATACTTCATGCCACTGAACTGTATACTTAAAAATAGTTAAAATAGTTAATTTTATAATATGCATATTTTGCCACAATAAAAAATGCAATTAGAAAAACAATCAGAGGCAGGTCTAAGATGGCCAACTAGAAGCAGCAGCAATCAGAGGCTCCCATGGAAAAGAACCATAACAGTGTGTGAATCCCGCACCAGCAACCGAGGTATCCAGGTCCTGTCATCAGGACTGACCAGGCGGCTGGTGTGACCCACAGAGGGGAAGAGCAGTGTGGTGCAGCCGCCCACCTGAGAGCCACACGGGGCAGGGGCGTCCCCATCCCCCAGCCGAGGGAAGCGGTGAGTGAGCGTGCTACCCAGCCTGGGAAACTGTGCTTTTTCCATGGAACCATGCATTCCATGGATTGGAAGATCCCACTCATGAGCCCATGCCACCAGGGCCTAGGGTCCCAACCACTGAGCCATGCCAATTCTCAACAGCCACTCAGCTAGAATCTCCTTAAGACTGCCAAGTTTCCAGTGGGAGAAGCAGCCAGCACCACAGCTGCATCTGCCTGCTGTCTGAGCCGTTTGAGCTCCTTAGGGGAGAGGTGGCAGCCAACACTGTGACTGCTAGCTGCCTAACACACCAAGCTCCCAGGGCCAGGGGAAAGCAGCAGCCATCTCTATAGCCCCAGACCGCACTTTTCTCCTGCTGGAGCCATGGAGGCTGGACAGCTTGGTCCCAAGAGGTATTCCCCACAGCCTAACACACCAGCTATGGCACACTGCAGCCAGAGTGCCTCTTCAGGCCTGACCCTGACCTGTACCTCCTCACTGGGTGGGGCCTTACTGCAGGAACTCCAACAACTCCAGCCAGGGGCTCACGGACAGAACTCTGATCTCCCTGGGTCTGAGCCTCTAGCGGGAGAGGTGGCCATAGTCTCCATGGACAAGCAGACTTAGTCTTTCCTCCTGCTACTTCTGAGGGATTCTGGCAACCCAGATGAATGGGTTTCCCACCAGCACAGCAAACCCCTGCCACCAAGGGACAGCCAAAGTGCTTTGTTAAATGAGTCCTGCTCTCCATGCTACCCAACTGGGTGAGATCCTCCAAGAGGGATTGTCAGACACCCTGTATAGGAACATTTCTACTAGCATCAGGTCAGTGCCCCTTAAGGTCAGAGATCCCAGAGGAAGGAGCAGACACCCATCTTTGCTGTTCTCCAGCCTCCTCGAGTGACATCTCCAGGTGTGGGAGTGAACCAGATGAATAGGGCCTGAAGTGAATCCCAAAAAGACCACAGTAGCCCTAGAGAAGAGGACCTGACCCTGACTCCCCCCCTAAAAAAAAAAGCAACAACAGCATCAACAAAAAAGTCCCCACAAAAACCTCATCCAAGGGTCAGCAGCCTCAAAGATCGAAACTAGACAAACTCATGAAGACGAGAAAGAATCAGTGAAAAAAACACTGAAAACCCAAAAGATCAGAATGCCTGTCCTCCTCCAAATGATCACAACACCTCTCCAGCAAAGGTGCAAGATGGAGGATGAGATGGACAAATTAACAGAAGTAGACTTCAGAAAGTGGGTAATAACAAACTCCTTTGAGCTAAAGGAGCATGTTCTAACCCAATGCAAATAAGCTAAAAACCTTCATAAAAGGTTACAGGAGTTGCTAACTAGAATAGCCAGTTTAGAAGTCATAAAATGACCTGATGGAGTTGAAAACACAGCACAAGAACTTCGTGAAACATACACAAGTATCAATAGCCAAATCAATCAAGCAGAAGAAAGGATATCAGAGTTTGAACACCATTTTGCTGAAATAAGGCAGGCAGACAAGATCAAAGAAAAAAGAATGAAAAGGAACAAACAAAACCTCCAAAAAATATGGGACTATGTAAAAAGATCAAACCTATGATTGATTGGAGAACCTGAAAGAGACCAGGAGAATGGAACCAACTTGGAAAACACACTTCAGGATGTTATCCAGGAGAACTTCCCCAACCTAGCAAGACAGGTCAACATTCAAATTCAGGAAATACAGAGAAAACCACAAAGATACTCCATGAGAAGATCAACTGCAAGACACATAATCATCAGATTCTCCAAGATCAAAATGAAGGAAAAAATGTTAAGGGCAGCCAGAGAGAAAGGCCAGGTCACCTACAAAGGGAAGCCCATCAGACTAACAGCATGTCTTTCGGCAGGAACCCTACAAGCCAAAAGAGACTGGGGGCCAATATTCAACATTTTTTTTTCGTTTTTTGAGACAGATTCCGCTCTGTTGCCCAGGCTGGAGTGTAGTGGTGTGATCTCGGGTCACTGCAGCCTCTGCCTCCTAGGTTCTAGTGATTCTCCTGCCTCAGCCTCCCGAGTAGCTGGGATTACAAGCATGTACCACCACACTCAGCTAATTTTTGTATTTTTAGTAGAGACCAGGTTTCACCATGTTGGCCAGGCTGGTCTTAAACTCCTGACTTCAGGTGATCCACCCACCTTGGCCTCCCAAAGTGCTGGGATTACAGGCATGAGCCACCGTGCCTGGCCTCAACATTCTTAAAGAAAAAAATTTTCAACCCAAAATTTCATATCCAGCCAAACAAAGCTTCATAAGTGAAGGAGAAATAAAATCCCTTCAGACAAGCAAATGCTTAGGGATTTCGTCAGCACCAGGCCTGCCTTACAAGAGAGTTCCTGAAGGAAGCACTAAATATGGAAAGAAAAAAACGGTACCAGCCACTACAAAAACACACCAAAATATAAAGACCAATGACACTATGACAAAATTGCATGAAATAGTATGCAAAATAACCAGACAGTATCATGATGACAGGACCAAATTCACACATAACAATATTAACCTTAAATGTAAATGGACTAAATGCCCCAATTCAAAGACAGAGACTGGCAAATTGGATAAGGAGTCAAGACCTATTGGTGTGCTGTATTCTGGAGACCCATCTTACACTGAAAGACACAAACAGGATCAAAATAAAGGGATGGAGAAAAAATTACCAAGAAAATGGAAAGCAAAAAAATAAAAAATAAGCAGGGGTTCCAGCTAGCCGCTGAGAAAACAGACTTTAAACCAACAAAGATTAAAAAAAAAAAAAAAAAAGAACGGAATTACATAATGGTAAAGGGATCAATTCAACAAGAACAGCTAACTATCCTAAATATATATGTGCCCAATACAGGAACACTCAGATTCATAAAACAAGTTCTTAGAGACCTACAAAGAGACTTAGACGTCTACACAATAATAGTGGGAGACTTTAATACCTCACTATCGATATTAGACAGATCATCAAGACAGAAAATTAACAAGGATATTCAGGATGTGAACTCAGCTGTGAACCAGTGGATCTAGTAGACATCTACAAAACTCTCCACCCCAAATCAACAGAATATACATTCTTCTCAGTGCCACAGGGCACTTGTTCTAAAATTAACCACATAATTGGAAGTAAAGCACTCCTCAGCAAATGCAAAAGAGCTGAAATCATAACAGTCTCTCAGACCACAGTGCAATCAAGCTAGAACTCGGGATTAAGAAACCCACTCAAAACCACACAACTACACGGAAGTCGAACAACCTGCTCCTGAATGACCTCTGGGTAAACAGTGAAATTAAGGCAGAAATTAAGAACTTCTTTGAAACCAATGAGAACAAAGAGACAACATACCAGAATCTCTGGGACACAGCTAAAGCAGTGTTAAGAGGGAAATTTATAGCACTAAATACCCACATCAGAAAGCTAGAAAGATCTCAAATCAACATCCTAACATCACAATTAAAAGAGCTAGAGAAGCAAGAGCAAACACATTCAAAAGCTAGTGGAAGACAAGAAATAACTAACATAGAGCAGAATTGAAGGAGATAAGACACAAAATCCCTTCAAAAAATTAATGATTCCAGGAGCTGATTTTTTGAAAAAATTAACCAAGTAGATATACTGCTATCTATTTTATCTATTTATTAACTAGACTAATAAAGAAAAGAGAGAAGAATCTAACAGACACAATAAAAAATGATAAAGGGGATATCACCACTGACCCCATAGAAATACAAACTACCATCAGAGAATACTATAAACACCTCTACGCAAATAAACTAGAAAATCTAGGAGAAATTGGTAAATTCCTGGATGCATACACCCTCCAAAGACTAAACCAGGAAGAATTCAATTCCTGAATAGACCAATAACGAGTTCTGAATTTGAGGCAGTAATTAATAGCCTACCAACCAAAAAAAGTCCAGGACCAGATGGATTCACAGCCAAATTCTACCAGAGGTACAAAGAGGAGCTGGTACCACTCCTTCTGAAACTATTCCAAACAATTGAAAAGGAGGGACTCCTCCCTAACTCATTTTATGAGGCCAGTATCATCCTGGTAGCAAAACCTAGCAGAGACACACACACACACAAAAAGAAAACTTCAGGCAAGCATCCCTGATGAATGTCAATGTGAAAATCCTCAATAAAATACTGGCAAACTGAATCCAGCAGCACATCAAAAAGTTTATCCACCATGATCAAGTCGGCTTCATACCTGGAATGCAAGGTTGATTCAACATATGTAAATCAAATCAATAAATGTAATTCATCATGTAAACAGGACCAATAACAAGAACCACATGATTATCTCAATAGATGCAGAAAAGGCCTTCAATGAAATTCAACATTCTTTCAATAAAAGGAATGTTAAAAACTCTCAATAAACTAGATATTGATGGAACATATCTCAAAATAATGAGAGCTATTTATGACAAACCCACAGCCAATATCATACTAATTGGGCAAAAGCTGGAAGCATTCCCTTTGAAAACCAGCACAAGACAAGGATGCCCTCTCTCACCACTCCTATTCAACATAATATTGGAAGTTCTGGCCAGGGCAGTCAGGCAAGAGAAAGGAATAAAGGGTATTCACATAGGAAGGGAGGAAGTCAAATTGTCTGTTTGCAAACAACATAATTCTACATTTAGAAAACCCCATAGTCTCAGCCCAAGACTCCTTAAGCTGATGAGAAACTTCAGTAAATTCTCAGGATACAAAATCAATGTGCAAAAATCATGAGCATTCCTATACACCAACAATAGACATGCAGAGAGCTGAGTCATGAATGAACTCCATTCACAATTGCTACAAACAGAATAAAATAACCTAGAAATACAGCTAATAAGGGAAGTGAAGGACCTCTTCAAGAACTACAAACCGCTGCTCAAGAAAATAAGAGAAGACACAAACAAATGGAAAAACATTCCACCCTCATGAATAGGAAGAATCAATATTGTGAAAATAGCCATACTGCCCAAAGTAATTTATAGATTCCATGCTATTCCCATCAAACTGCCACTGACATTCTTCACAAAATTAGAAAAAACTACTTTAAATTTCATATATAACCAAAAAATAGCCTACATGGCCAAGACAATTCAAAGCAAAAAGAATAAAGCTGGATGCATCATTCCACCTGACTTCAAGCTATACTACAAGGCTACAGTAACCAAAACAGCAAGTTACTGGTACAAAAACAGACATGTAGACCAACGGAACAGAACAGAAATCTCAGAAATAACGCCGTACATTTACAACCATCTGATCTTCGACAAACCTGACAAAAACAAGCAATGGTGAAAGGATTCCCTACTTAATAAATGGTGATGGGAAAACTGGCTAGCAATGTGCAGAAAACTGAAACTGGATCCCTTCCTAACAACTTACACAAAAATTAACTCATGATGGACTACAGACTTGAATGTAAAGCCCAAAACCATAAAAACCCTAGAAGAAAACCTAGGCAATCCCATTCAGGATATAGGCATGGGCAAAGATTTCATGACAAAAATGCCAAAAGCAATTGCAACAAAAGCTAAAATTGACAAATGAGATCTAATTAAACTAAACAGCTTCTGCACAGCAAAAGAAACTATCATCAGAGTGAATGGGCAATCTACAGAATGGGAGAAAATTTTTGCAATCTACCCATCTGACAAAGGTCTAATATTCAGAATCTACAAGGAACTTAAACAAATTTATAAGAAAAAAACCACTCCATCAAAAAGTGGGCAAAGGATATGAACAGACACTTCTTAAAAGAAGACATTTATGTGACCAGCAAACATATGAAAAAAAGCTCAGTATCACTGATCATTAAAGAAATGCAAATCAAAGCCACAATAAGATACCATCTCATGCCAGTCAGAATGGCGATTATTAAAAAGTCAACAAATAATAGATGCTGGTGAGGCTGTGGAGAAATAGGAATGCTTTTACACTGTTGTGAGCATATAAATTAGTCCAACCATTGTGGAAGACAGTGTGGCAATTCCCCAAGGATCTAGAACCAAAAATACCATTTGACCTGGCAATCTGTTACTGGGTATATACCCAAAGGAATATAAATCATTCTACTATAAAGACACATGCACACATATGTTTATTGCAGCACTGTTTCCAATAGCAGAGACATGGAACCAACTCAAAAGCCCATCAATGATAGACTGGATAAAGAAAATGTGAGGCCAGGCGCAGTGGCTCACACTTGTAATCCCAGCACTTTGGGAGGTCGAGGAGGGTGAACAACTTGAGGCCAGGAGTTTGAGACCAGCCTGGCCAATGTGGTGAAACCCTATCTCTACCAAAAATACAAAAATTAGCCAGGTATGGTGGCAGGCACCTGTAATCCCAGCTACTCAGGAGGCTGAGGCAGGAGAATCACTTGAACCCAGGAGGCGGAGGTTGCAGTGAGCTGAGATCGCAGCACTGCACTACAGCCTGGGTGACAGAGCAAGACTCCATCTCAGAAAAACAACAACAACAACAACAACTGAAAATGTGGTATATATACACCATGGAATACTATGCAGCCATAAAAAGGAATGAGATCATGTCCTGTGCAGGGACATACATGAAGCTGGAAGCCATCATCCTCAGCAAACTAACACAGGAACAGAAAACCAAAACCTAACACCGCATGTTCTCACTCATAAGTGGGAGCTGAACAGTGAGAACACATAGACACAGGGAGGGGAACAACACACCCCAGGGCCTGTCAGGAGGTGGGGGGTGAGGGGAGGAAGAGTGTCAGGACAAATAACTAATGCATGCAGGGCTTAAAATCTAAATGACGGGTTGATAAGGGGCAGCAAACCACCACGGCACAAGTATACCTATGTAACAAAACTGCACATTCTGCACATGTATCCCGGAACTTAGAGTTAAAAAAAAAGAAAAGAAAAGAAAATCAAAAAAGTCCTGGCCATTATTCCCAAACCTGGGTGGGCAGAAATGTTCCTGGGAGAGGTGGGCAGACTAAATGCAGATCCTGGAGTTTCACCTCCAGGGATTCTAGCTCTGACACTCTATCCTGAGTCTCAGGAAGCTCAAGTTGATTAAAACGCCCATCTTAGTCTGTTTTGCGCACCTATAACAGAATACCTGAGACTGAGTAATTTATGAAAAACAGAAACTTACTTTCTCATGGGGCTGGAGGCTGGGAAGGAAGTTTAAGATCAAGGCACCAGTAGGTTTTGTGTCTGGTGAAGGTCCAGTCTCTGCCTCCAAGCTGACGTCTTGAAGTCTGTGTCCTATGGACAGGAGGAATGCTGTGTCCTCACATGATGCAAGGCAAAAGGGCGAAAAGGGATAAACTCCCACCATCAAATCCTTTCGTAAGGGCACCAATCCCTTTCACAAGAAAGGAACCCTCATGGCCTAACCACCTCTTAAAGGCCCCACTGCTTAATACTACCACACTGGCAACACCTGAATTTTGAAGGGGCCACATTCAAACCATAGTAATGCCTGTGGTCCTAGAAACTCATTCTGAGAAACTCCATTCTTACTGCTTACTGTCAGAGAGCAGACGCAAGTGAAGACTGTAGGCAGGGTTCACAGAAGCAGATTTGAACTACCCCTTGAACTAGGCCTTAGAATATGGATAAGAAAATCCTCCCAACTTACCTGTTTCCCTAGACCAGGCCTTCACGGTTTACCAGCTGCCTAATCTCCAGCTAGAAAGTGTTCACTGAGGATTTACACGGATCCTGGGCTCCATTCACTAGACCTCACCCGTCCCACTCAAGCACCACTGAGTCTGTTTCTAACTTAAAATGAGACCCACCCTATTGCTCAACTTCAAGGAGCAACACCTGCTTCCTTTGTAATCCAATCCACGAAAGGGAGGAGCCATGGAAAGGAGCTTTCGCTGGTACATAGCTCACACAGGGGTGACTCCAAAATCACAAAACATAGGACTGAGTTTTGTGAGCACAGAATATGACTCCTTCCCATGCTATGGTCCCAGAGGAGGCTTTTTACCCTTGTATAGGGAGATAGGTGAAATTGCCAGGCCATAAGCCAGCTGCAGGGCCAGCCCCCATTGCCCCGTATTAGCACATATCTAGCACACGTGGATTATTTAAGAGAGTCAATTAAAAGTCAGGGTATGTGTTCTCTGTATTTGAATCTGCAATAATCCAGGCCAGAGGACCTTTACTGATGAGAATGTTGGAAATTATTTTTTCTCTTGTGAATTTCCAGGATCTTGGAAATATGGAAGCAGTCTAAATTCAGTCACTTGGGGATTTTGATGGATTGTTTGATTAGATTTTTCACAGATCAACATGTAGTCTCTTTGAAGAACTGTCCCAGGACTCCAAGTCAGCAGAATTGTCAAACTGACAGTCTTTACTCCTCCTGAAAGGGAATTTTGTCTGACCCCCTATTGACTGTCTTCCACGCTGAGAGATATATCCAGAAATTCAGAGAAGCATAATCTATGTCCTTTAACCAGAAAAGAGGCTAAACACAAAAACCCATGGAAATCCTATTCTTGCAGCCTTTCTTCCAAATGCAAAGAGTGCATAAAAGTGAAAAACCTCCTGCTCCTAAGACGCTTCTCTAGAGGCCTGGCTTCTTCATAATTCACAGAACCGTTAGCCTAGGAAAAACTTCAGGCTGACAAGGGGGAGAAACTGAATTCCTCTAGAATTTTCCTCATGAGATACCTTAAAAATTGCACTGTAATCCCAGATGGAGCAGAGTGGATCCAACAAGCCCTGGAGGTGGCCTTCCCCTCACCTGGCTAGGGAGCCCAGAACATGTCCCTTCTGAGGCTCTTCTCTGGGCCTCAGTTGCCCTTCAGACAAAAGAGGGTTAGAGAGTCCTCATGTCTACCCCAGAAGACAGTAAGTCAGGACATGATTAAACAAACGTCTCTTATGAAGGTACTTGGAAAAAAAGTCTAATAAGCTCTATAAACAGAGAGTTTCTCCACATTCTCAATGTTCATATTGCCTTTAATGCAGACACTCAATCTATCCTGGGGGTGGGGAGTGAGGAGCGACATTTGGCAATAATTTGCACTACAGATAAATACACCCACCTTGACATTTTCAAAGCCTGGCTCAGAAGAAAAAGTCCCTTTTTTCCCTGAAGCATTAAGAGAAAATGTGCCTGATTATCATCTGTCTAAAAAAAAAAAAAAATGAGGAAAGAAAGAGGGAGGGAAAAGGAATACAGCTGAACTGACACCGAGAAACTCACCATTTTATTCTGCACAATTGAACTTCATTAATCATAGAAAATCAGAGATGGAAAAGACCTATTAGGTCACGCCATCTATCCCTCTGAAAGCATTAAAAGCTTTCAAATGAGACAGAAATCGGAGGTCCTGACTGCTGATGGCCATTAAAGATAGTTTTTGTGAAGAAAAATGTTAACCTTCGTGTCTCTGACAAATTACACTCTGGGTGGTTACGGGCTGCCTTTGCCAGAGCACCCCAGTTCTGGGGTTGGAGGTCACCACCCCTTAGCATGAGTGCTGCTAAGTGGCTTCGGCAGGGACCCCTGTTAGATAACCAGCACTCATTGACAGTGAGGACCCTGCAGGAGCAAGCATGGCCCAGTTTCCTGCTCTTCCTCTGTTTTCCATGCACAGAGGAAGGATGCCGTTTCCTCTCCAAAACAGCTTTCATTCAGGTCCTGCTTTTCCCAGGGAGCCATCCTTCTCTGGCTAGCCCACAGTGCGGCCCCTTTGCTGAGCCTTTACATCTTTCCATTCTGGGCCTCACCGAGCAGCCCTGGACTACAGATGGAACACCTGCTGTTTCAAGATGTCCCAGATCTCTTTGCCCCTTCCTCTGGCCAGAGCCCGATTGCAGGGAATTGTCTTTGTCACACTCCATGTGGCTGTGGTGAGGCTGAACCCCCCTTTCTAGTTCTTAAGAGTGGTCACATACCCCAGCCTGCTCATCATAGTAGCTCAGCCCTCTGACTACCGTTATTGGCCAGGGATAAGCACATGGCCCAGGCTGCTCCAATCTAGGTCATTCTCTGGAAAGAGAAGCTTTCTCTTTCCTCTGACGACATGAAGGTGGCACAATACAAATCTGAAACTGCAGTAATGGCCACTCCCACTGCATGGAAGCAGCTCATGTAATCAGAAGAGAATGAAGACAACACATGAGGAGGCAGACAGAGCGCTGTAGGCACCTCAGGAGTCCCCAAAGACAAGCACTCCTGTTTTTTCTCAGTTATGTAGCCAATAAATTAAGCTTCTACACTTAAGCTACAGTCATGCATCACTTAATGTTGGAATACATATTGTTAGACAATTTTGTCATGAATATTATAGGGTATACTGAACAAACCTGGATGGTATAGTCCACTCCTAGGCTGTATGGTAGAGCCTATTGCTCCTAGGCTAAAACCTGTACAGTCAGTATGTTACTATACTGACTACTGTAGGCCAATGTCAAACAATGGTAATGGTACATCTAAATATACCTAAATATAGAAAAGGTACCATAAAAATATATTATAATCTTATGGGACCACTATCATATATGTGGTCTATCATTGATGGAAACATCATTATGTAGTATATGACTATGTCTTGAACTTAATTTCTCTCCCTGGGACCTGTGGAGTCCTAATTACCAAATGCCCACTAGGTTCTGTCATTCTACACTTGTTTACATGTGGAAATCTTGAATCCCCAACAAGAACGATGGCTCCAAGGGGGCAGAAACCTTGCTTACTCCTTCTCTTCAGTGTCAAAGCCCAAGCTCCACCCAGATGGTCATTATTAAATAGCAGTTCATTGAACTGGATCCAAGTATCTTTGCCTGCAGGAACTTGACTTTACTTTTCTTTCCTGCAGGGACTGCTGGTAGCTGAGAAGCATCATGAGTCACACCCCACAACTCACTAGCTGAGTGACACACAAATACATGCATCCTCCTCTAAAGATGCAATAAACATGGCCCAGCAGGTTGCTCATGGCACTGGCCTCCTCTTCCCCAGGATATCTTGTGCTGTGGTTTTTCATTGAGGGCTCCATTTGTATTTTAATATATCATACATGACTCTGCTTATACCAACCAAAGGCTGGTTCCTTTATTTCCTTCCTATAACATCTTCTTGCTGTTGTGGTCATGAATCAGGCCCAGCTTGGGTACCTGCCCTACAGGGCCAAGGGCAGAATTTGATGAGAAGAAATTATAATAAAAGCAGAGGAGACATCAGAACTACTTATCCCAAAGGCAGAAGGTGACAAGAACAAATTAGTCTTGGTGACACATAAGAAATAACTGAAGTTAAGACCCTAAACAAAATCACAAAACTTTTATGCCCCCTCCCTCTCCTGTGGCATCACTCGCTTCCTGCATCCCTTCTCTAGGGCTTTACCATCCAAAGTCACCTTCTCCCTTGTGTCTCTGAAGGACTCCCAAAACATTCATGTGGCCAACCTCAGATAGGCATCAAGAGGTTACCTAATGGAACCCATTTTTCATTCATCATTCCAGCAGGGAGCTGTATGTTTTGCCTTTGCTTTTTAACACTGATAATAGCAGCACACACTTACATACAACTTCCTAGGTGCCAGGCACGATTCTAACTGCTTTACAAAGATCAACCCATTTCGTCCTCACAAGAACCTTAGAGAGAGCTAATATAATCACCAGTGAGGTTAGGTAATTCACTCACATCCGCATGGCTGATAGACAATAGTACTGGCATTGTTTTTTTTTTTACAAGAAAACATCCATAGTCAACAGAATTAGGAAGATGATGCATTATTTTAAGTAGGGGATCAGTCGGGGTATTGAAAGTTTAGAAAGGAGAATTAGGAAAGTGGGAAAGATAAACCACAATGGGCAGGCAGTTGGGGCTTACCGTGTAGAGGGGAGCAACCACACAGAATTTGGACAAGAAGTATTTGAGAAGCCTGGAGGTGGACAATAGCAGATTCATTGCATCCAGCAAGTCAACTGGTGGGTTGGGCAGTAGACACTCCCCGAGGAGAGCAGCACAGGTAGCAGAGGCACCTCACAGATGCTGTGGCTCCAGACTGGCCCTGGGCAGGCTCTGGGATGGCCGACCCTGGTGAGAATGGTACAGACCAGGGAACAGAGATATCAATCAGAGTTCTAATAGTTAGGACTCTTCTGGACTGAGACTTTGTCTGTATGTAGAAATATAATTTGAATTTCAAATGTTGGTACATACGATGGTGATAATGTGGGGATTCATATATTATAACAATAAATTATTTTGATAATTTTAATTATACTCAGTAAAACACATGATTTATATTTAATTGCCTTGCTTAAATGAAATAAAGTGGTTGAACTATAATTGTTACATACAATATAGAATTCACATTATAAACTAAAATAATTCTATTATCATAAACAAGTACATGATTTTCTTAACAATTGCACATTGCATATGTTTGACCTTAAGGTTTTTTCACATCCAGGTTGATGCTAAGGTTTCTCAGGTGGAGGTCTATTTTGTAAAATTTTGTACCTCATTGCCAAATCAGGATGTGCATGGCCCCCACCTGGGTGACAGGTGGGCTGATTGTCAAAAGGAAACAATCTCCTGGTCCTTGACAGGTCAGCTTCAGCTGAAGAAAGGATTACCTCCATTTCTTAAAGCAACTTTTTATTAAGGTATAATTTACCTATAATATACTACAAACATTTTTGGTGTACAAGTCACTGAGTTTTGACAAATTTGTGCACCCACTTAACCATCACCACAATGCATGACCACTGAATTGAAAATAAAGAAATGCAAATAGGTACAGGACAAAGAATGTTTCTAATGATAAGGAATAGGATAAATCCACGCAGATTTAAAAATTTATAAATAAGATTTTAAACCCACACAGATTTGTTGGTAATGGGTTCAGAAGCACTTAGGGCAATGACTGACGCTTCAGGCTTACTATGGGGAAAAACAGAAGAGATAGAGGAATGTGTCAGAAAGTAATCTAAAAACAGGAAACCAAAAACTTTAAAGATGTTCACTGATTCTGAGTCTTGCTCCAGTTAACTCTGTGGATTGATGTGTTGGAACAGACCAAGTGTGGGACAGCACTATCTATAGCTGTATTTTATGAATCAAATTAAAAGACTAGGCTCAGTGATCCTGCATGTGACCACTAGCCATCACTGGCCAAGATGTCTCTCAAAGTCGCAGGTCTCTACATGACCCCTCATCACTCTGGATCCTAAGAGGTTAAGCCTTAGACATTGCTAATGTGACTGCAAGGGAAGGCCAAATTGTTGAGCACAGTGGGATTAAATGTCTATCAACTCTCTTGCATTTGATTCTCTCAGTACTCTTCAATTGTGGGAAATCTTAATCCTGTGGTTAAGGTTATTTTGGGAGCCAAGGACATCTCCTACCAAAGACCAAGAGTGATATTTACCATTAGGATCCAACAGTTGAACGCAGCTATTTTCTGAGACCTGTTTCCTACAAGATGAAAACAGCAAACTGCCTCTCTCAGAAGTACGGGTGCAAAGAGGACAAGAGGGTGACATTTCAGATGCTCTCAGAGCCTGGAGGACCTGGAAAGCACCTCACCTTTAGCCAAGAGAACTCTAAACATTTCCACTCTTCTTGAGTCTTCAACTCCAAGTTTGACTCTGTCAGTCTCTGAAGACTGACACTATTCTAAACTAATAAATTTAAATACATGTATTATTCATCCAATGTGTGCTGACACTCTGCTCCTAAGAAACTGACATATCCATTGAAGAGACAAGACATATGGTAATGAAAACATAGATAATGAGTAATGGGCACAACTAGGACTGAAGGAATTCAAAGGTATCTAATATCACAACAGATATTGGATATAATTTACAGTAAGACTTCCCATTCTCCTTATATTAAACAGAAACTTAAATTTTTTATACCCAACTCAAATTTCTCTTGCCTTAATTTTCCCTCACAGGGCCCTGTACAGGCATGGAACTAACTAACTCAATACCAACTAACTCGTAAAGTTCACTAATTCCTAAGATAAAGATTTCCTTTAGAAAAAGACAGACAGAAATACATTTTTAAAGTATTTCTTCCCTGGCTCCTTCCCTAGTTTTTTTTTTTTTTTAAAGCCCTGTTTTTCTTAGTCCCTAAATGTAGATTTCTTTAATATTCTGACCTTACTTGTCCTCTCTATTCTTTTCATACTCTTTCCTGAAACTCTCAAACACTCTTAGAGCATTAGGATGGTAAAAGATCTTATGATTCCATGGACATTATGTGAGAACATACTGTGTTGCAGACACCAAACTGAGGTCCAGACAGAAAACTGACTTTCTGAGGCCATACCAAAACTTGATTTGGGAAACAATGATAAAACCTCTGTCTATAACAGCAAAAATCAAACAAAACTGACTTACATGGCTTTTCAGCTATTCATGGCTTTCACTGAACCAGTTGATGGGATGTTTTCGGATTATATAGACACAAAGTCAGTGCTCTAGCCTTGTGCTATTGTGAACAAGTTTAGACTAATGACTGGATATTCAAAGATGAGCATCCACTTTATGGTGGAACATATTTCTTCTTGAGTCATCTAAGATCAACACCTCTAAGAATATACATTTTTTAGCTATTTTATTAACAAGGAAGACCCACATTGTCAAATATAAATCCTTGATTCCTTTTCTTTTAGCAAACTAACAGGTATAATACATTTTTCAAATAAAAAAGGGATATATAACTCCCTAGTTTCCTCTCTCTTCTGCTTCCTTCATCTCCCAGGTGATACCAAGATCCTTTGAGAGTGGATAAGAGATCTATGACCGGTGCTGAAAATTGGCTCTAGTAAGCAGAATAGAAAGGCCACTGGACCGGTCATTTTATTCAAGTTCCACTATTAACTCACTAACCATATTACCCTCAGCAATACACTTAATCCTTAGGATTAATTGTCAAACGAGTAATACACGTCCTGCCCACCTAGAGTGATCATTCTTTCTAAACCAAATACCTATATACATATGTGAAGTCCAAGCACCCCTATATATGCTATGGTTCCTTATTTCTCCACCATCTATAATGGTAGATGTTACCTTTATTTACTCGGTATCAAAGATAGAAAAACTGGGATTCAGCCTATAGAAGCCCCATAATCTATTTTTTCAACACAACCACTTGATCCTTCTTTCATAATATGTTGTGAAGTCTTGCTTCTCCATCTTCTTTCTCTATTTTAGACTTTTATCATGCATCATCTGGATTGTCCCATGGTTCCTAGCTGGTCTTTGGAGCTGCCTGCCTCCTATCCTTGTATTCCAAGTAATTTTCCACTATTACCAAAGTGACATGTTTAAAACTTATATCTGATTATATCATCCTCTACTTAGTAGCCCTCAATTGCATTGCCTTCATAAAAGCATTAATGTTCTTGGGTGATATTAAAATGTTCTTCACCATCTCTATCTCCACAATCCCATCTTTGCTCATACTATCCCCTCTGCCTGTGTCTTCATTTTATTCCTCGTTTACTTTGGTCTTTTCTCACCCCACATCCTCACAGACCCAATTTTCCTAGCATTCTTCATACCTCACAATACCATTGCTATTGTATTTGCTTAAATAAGCAAGCCTTTTTCATATTCCCAAAT
The DNA here is from genome assembly GCF_003255815.1 of Theropithecus gelada. Lineage (NCBI taxonomy): Eukaryota > Metazoa > Chordata > Mammalia > Primates > Cercopithecidae > Theropithecus > Theropithecus gelada. The sequence goes on along the minus strand of NC_037686.1, from coordinate 29,762,518 downwards.
TTCAAGAACTTCAAAGGTCTGAGATTAGCCTGCCATAGTTTTATGGATACTTGTAGAAGACATAAGACTCCCGAATCAGAGAAGAGAGACAATTTATTCCTCATAGCATTGCAGGAGCCAGAGCATCAGCATTTGTTCCAGTTCCCAATTCCTGTAGGATAACTTGAAGGGGCCTAAAAGACATCTACAAACACTGTGAACCATGTTATAGGAGAGGAATTCTGAGCTTACGGAAGCCAAATCTTTTGTAATGGGTAGTAAGCACACCCGCCTTTTGCTCCTGAAAAACAGATTTTTATCTTTCAAGATTGTCTGTTACATAACATCTTTGAAAAGAAAGTCTAAAACAAGGGATAATGAGTGCATCAATTAGATGTGCAGAAACTTGAGAGACCCATAGAGAACTATCTTCCAACACATTGAACATTCTGTGATCATAGTTTTTATAACGCTGAGTTCCTGTTAACCTTAGAACTGTCTATCTCTGTCGTTAGATGTTGAACTGTGTAACAATAGAAATTGAACCTTGTTATTCTGGGCTTTACATAGCATATAACACATAGTTGGGGTCTCAAATGTATATGTTGAATAATAATATGATAATCTAATCTAGATAAAATCTTAGATGCACATCAATTTGGGCATCTTTAAACAGAGAACTCATGTAATTTCAATTAGATAAAAAATGTGAAGTTTTCTATAAAGTTATAATGAGCTATAGTGAGGTAAGATCTTTTTAAAGTCTCCAAATTTTTTCTCCAAATTATTTTCTTATTTTCAAAATGGAGTAGTTGAGATGGAATCTTGCTCTGTCACCCATGCTGGAGTGCAGTGCTGCCATTTCAGCTCACTGCAACCTCCAGTTTCTGGGTTCAAGCAATTCTCCTGCCTCAGCCTCCCGAGTAGCTAGGATTACAGATGCACTCAGCTGATTTTTGTACTTTTAGTAGAGACAGGGTTTCAGTGTGTTGGCCAGGCTGGTCTCGAACTTCTGACTGCAAGTTACCCACCCGCCTTGGCCTCCCAAGGTGCTGGGATTACAGGTATGAGCCTCTGAGCCCAGCCAAGAGTAGTTAAATTTTAAGATTCATTTTTTAATCAAAGCCTCACTCACAGGTCTCCATTTTCTCAAGATTTATTTGAATTCCTGTAAGATAACATATCCCACACCCACATTGTCTTCAAGGAAAAATTCCTGACAGAAATCGTTGTTATTTCTACTTCCATAGACTCCTTTCAGTTACGTGAACACAAAAAAATCCATGAAAGAATATGAGGAAATTTTCGGAGGTGATGGATATGTTTACTATCTTAAATATGGTGTATACATATATCCAAACCCATCAAAATGCATATATTAAATATGTGCAATTCTTAAAATATCAGATCTTAAAATATCAAATATTTATATCTCAATAAAGCTTTCAAAATAAAATATTTTTAAAGCTCTTCTGTTTAATTCCCATACAAAGCCTCCATTCTCCTTCAGCCAAATCCCTCAGGTCTGATTTCTCCATCTCTTCTCTTACATAGTGGCCACACTATGAAGTGCTTCCTTTCCGGGGTCTAGGATAGGGTGGCATTGTCCTCTGATGCCCAGCCTCATGCATGGAGCTAGAATTCTCTGAAGTCATGAAGGTAATGTTCTGGGTGTGTGAAGAACTGAGCTGAGGTTAAGATTTGGAGATTAATACTAAATTAATATAAACAGTTTTCCTTAGTTATCTGCAAATAGTCCAGCTCAGAACCATTTCAATCTGCAGGAAATATATTTTTCCTTTGTATGACTCAAATTATTACCCTCACTGACCTCTCTTTTCCTACCTGTCTTCAAGATATTCTTGCCCCAAACAGCACTGGATAGATTAGGTACATTGTTTCAAGGATATAATTGTGATAGCACAAACATAATTCAAGAAGAAAAAAAAGGAAATTACTGGAGAAAGGGCTCACCTATAGTCCTTTTGCATTTGTACATCATTAAACACATATATGAATTTTATGTATTTTATTATCTTTTAATGGGGAAAAATGTTAAGCATTTATATTTATTGCCATAATTGATGACCTTAGGCTTTAGCACTTTATTTTCTCAGCTTTCTTGCCATTCCCTTAATTTTCTCTCTTTTGCTGGATTATGTTTTAGCTGCATTTAGTTAGCTATTTGAAAAGTTATGAATCCATGCTTTTATTAATAGATATGTTTAAAATATTTTTGATGAATTATAATATACATACAGAAAAGTGGAAATTATACATGTATTTCTGTTTGCAGAAATACAAAGTTATAGAAATAACAAACATATCAAGAAATAGAACATGGCTGGTATCTCAGAAGCCGCTCTTGTTCTCCATTCCAGTCTCTGGCTCTCCAGTGATCATTGCTTCCTTAATTTTCAAAAGCATAGATTAGTTTTGCATTTTATGTAAATGAAATTATCTAGTACATACTCATTCTTGACTGGCTTCCTTAGCTCAGCATTATATTTATGAGTTATATCCATATTGTTTTACGTAGTTAAAGTGCCCTCATTCTCATGGCTATATAGTAGTCCTTTGGATAAATATACCTCAATATATTTAACCATTTGACTGTTAATAGACATTATGGCAGTTTCCAGTTTGGGGTATTAGGAATAGTGCTACCTCTGTCTATTGCTTAAGATGTAGAAAACTAGAAAAAGCATAATTTCACCTCTTGCAACAAAAATGCCAAACAATCCACAAATTTATAATTTTACTCGAACCCATCAGAGATCTGAGTTTACAGAAAAAAACGGCTAATCTGAAATCTAAGTATACGCAAGTGTCTGCAAGGAGAGATAGAACATGAGTACTCAATTACCCAGGACAGATGCTGCCAGAAGCTGGTAAGAATTTAGCTAAAATTGTTATTGAACTGTTAAGGCCAAGTGATGGATCTCAGAAGAACAGAGTACTCCTGAGGGTGCAGATATAAGAATCACTGTGAAAGCTTTGTGAAAACCAGTGATCACAAAACAGATTGATGAGAGTCCTGAAGAAGCATCCCCTTGCAATGCAAGCCTGAAGGAAGAGAACAGTGGCTGTGTCAGGAAAGGCATAAAACCCCACCCAGATTCTCCTTGCCTTTTTCCTCTTCATCATAAGGCCAAAACTGCTGGAGGAAAGCCAACAAGCACTGTCACACTCAAGGCAATGGTGAAAGCCTACTGCATCTAGGGTAAGAGAACAGAAAAAAAATCTGCTCTAGTGAAAATGCAGGAATATATAATTGGGCTCAGAATTATGCGCAGCAGAAGCACAGGAACACTGAGAAGACCACAGTCCTGAAGTCCAGGCACAGTGCCTATATAAGGCTGATGCTGAATTAGAAGAATAGAGAATACACCTGCTCCTCACCACAAGGCTAAGAAACATTGAGTAACAAGTAATAGTGGAATTCTGCTAAGACAGGGACAAGTGCATGGAAAAAAGAAAAACGATGTCTACTTCTGCATAGCAAAAGAAACTATCATCAGAGTGAACAGACAACCTATAGAATGGGAGAAAATTTTTGCAACCCATCCATCTGACAAAGGTCTAATATCCAGCATTTACAAGAAACTTAAACAAATTTATAAGAAAAAACAAACAACCCCATTTTTAAAAAGTGGGGAAAGGACATAAAAGAAGACATATATGTGGCCAAGAAACATGAACAAAAGCTCAACATCACTGATCATTAGAGAAATGCAAATTCAAACCACAATAAGATGCCATCTCACACCAGTCACAATGGCTATTATTAAAAAATCAAAAACAAAATAAAAACCAACAGATGCTGGTGAGGGTATGGAGAAAAAGGAATGCTTTTACACTGTCTGTGGCAGTGTAAAGTAGTTCAACCATAGTAGAAGACAGTGTAGGGACTCCTCAAAGATTTAGAGGCAGAAATATCATTTGACCCAGCAATCCCATTATTGGGTATATAACAAAGGAATATACATTATTCTATTATAATGATACATGCACATATATGTTCATTGCAGTACTATCCACAATTGCAAATACACTGAAACAACCTAAATGACTATCAGTGATAGACTGGATAAAGAAAATGTGGTACATATACACCATGGAATACTATGCAGCCATAAAAAGTAATGAGATCATATCCTTTGCAGGGACAAGGATGGAACTGAAACCCATTATCCTTAGCAAACCAGCATGGCAACAGAAAACCAAATACTGCATGTTCTCGCTTATAAGCGGGAGCTGAATGATAAGAACACATGATCACATGGAGGGGAACAACACACATTGGGGCCTATCAGAGGGTGGCAGGTGAAAGCAGGGAGAGCATCAGGAAGAATACCTAATGGATGCTGAGCTTAATACCTAGGTGATGGGATGATCTGTGCAGCAAACCACCATGGCCTATGTTTACCTATGTAACAAACCTACGCATCCTGAACATGTACCCTTGAACTTGAAATAAAAGTTGTAAATCAAAAAAAGGAAAAGGATAGGGATACTTTTATGTGTATGCTCCTCCAAACTGTCCATTACAGCTATGGGGAAACATTTCCCCTTTCTATCTTTACAGTAGAGTAATAACTTATTATAGAGATGATATTCTAAATCAAAACACCCTCAAAAATCTCTTACATTGAAATTGAAGTACAATAAACACACAAAAATAGAAATTTAAAAAATAAAAAATAGTAAAAATAAAGACAAAGAAAATCTATTTTAAATCATAGTATAAATGGAACACCTAAAGCTAAGAGTGAACTAGACATGGAGAAAAACAATATGGCAAAAGAAACTCCAGCCTAAAGACAAGATAGTGTTTGAGCAATTTGAAGCAGGTGCTAGTAACCATGCTAGTTACATTGCTAGTAACCATGGCAACAATTAATCTTAAATTCAGCTTAATTCCTACATAAACTCATGCAAATTCCCAAAGTTTTATCAGAAGGAAAGCCATGCCTATCTTCAAGCATATCAACTATTTACCTCAGCTTCAGAGATCCTACACAAGCTGTGTGTCTTTCTACAAAAACTTACAAAAAACAAACAAAAAAAAACAGTCAAGAGACAATGCCATCAACAGAACTAGATACATTTATGACACAGATGTTGGAACTGTCAGACAAGAAATTTAAAATAACTATAATTAACATGTTAAAGGCACTAATGAAAGGATGGATACCATGCAATATCAGATGGGTAATTTCCGCAGAGAAATCGAAACTATAAAAGAATCAAATGGAAATGCTATAAATGAAAACAGTAACAGACATGGAGAAAGCCTTTTATGGACTCAACAGTAGACACGACACAGCTGTGGAAAGAAGCAATGAACTTGAAAATAGATTAAGACAAATGATCCAAACCGAAACAGAAAGAAAATAGTAGTAGTAGTAGTAACACTAGTAGTAGTAAAAGAATCGAACACATAAGAGCTGTAGGACACTGTCAAAAAGTGTAGCATATGTATAGGACTCTCAAAGGTGGAAAGAGAGACTATAGGTCTGAAGAAATACTTGGAAAATAAGGGCTGAGAATTTTTCAAAATTAATGATTGTTATGACACGAAACGGAAAAAAAAGAAACGAAACTAAACATGTCATATTCAAACAACTTGAAACCAAAGACAAAGAAAAATCTTGAGCAGCCAGAGAAAAATGATACCTTACTTACGGAGAAATAGAGATAAGAGTTATAGTAAGTTTCTCATCAGAAACCATACAAACTAGAAGAAAATGAAAGGGTGGAAAAAAAATGCATATTCAGAACTGTATACCCAGAAAAAAAAGGAATGCCTTTAAGAAACAAAGGAGAAATAAATACTTTTCAAGCAAAAAAAGAAAAAAAATGGAAAACTCATTGTCAGAAGACCTACATTATAAGAAATATTAGTTTTAAAGGCAGAAAGAATATGATAACAAGATAGGCAGAGACTAAGATCTGCACAAAATAAAATTAAGAGGGATGAAAACAGAATTAATGAAGGAAAAATAAAATTTCTTTCATTCTTATTTTTAACAGCACTAAAAGATAACTAACGCGAAAATAGCAGCAATGTATTGTGTTTACAATATATATAAAAGTAAAATGTGTGATAAAAATAATACAGAAGATATAAAAGAGAAATTGGGAACAATATTCATGCAAATAAGCAGTGTCTGTTGTATTTAGCAAACATAATTAACTCCATCCTTTCTGGTCCCCCGATCTGTACGGAACCACCAGGGTGACCGGAAGTGCACTGGACCAGAAGAGAAGTCAGACAGGCTTCCGGGCCACAGGTTGGTTCTTGCACACAGGCTAGGCAAGGGGAAACCCCGATGAAGCTCCAGGAGTAAACAGCCACAGAGGCACCTATAAACCAATCCCAAAGAGAAAATAACGCCAACTACTTTTATGTATTCCTGCTTTTCTTCAGGCCCTGACAGATGTTTCAGATTTGGAGAAAGAGCCCATTCACCTTTCTCCCCTGGCTCTACCTCAGCTTCTCTTCCATCCTATTCTATTCTATTCAGCCCAAGCTCCTTGGACAAAAGGCTTCTCTGTAGAAACGGAAGTCTTCAGGCCACATTGGCTCTGGAAGGAGCAGTTGCCCTGTGGTGGTTTTTTTTGGTTTTGTTTGTTTGTTTGTTTTTTCTTTCTTGCTCTCCTTTCCACCATACAAAAGGAGCCCACTTAGAAGCAAATTTATAACAGAATCTGGAAATCCAATCTCTCAGGCAAGAAAAAGCTGGATTTTAAAATAGCTCAGGAAGGTGGAATCTGAGAAAGGAATAGCTGCAGTTTTGATCATGTATCAAATCTGCAATGGCTGAGTGAACTCCAGGAGCTGTCTAGTACTGCCCGGCTCTACGGGCTCTGAGCTGAGCAAGAGGTTGGCAGGTGGGGATGGAGACGGGGCAGGACTGCTGGAGGCAGCTCTGATGGGGAGGCAAGCGGTAGCCTAGGGATATGGCACAGACCCAGTTTTACCTCCAGAGATGCCTGCATCATTCTATCATGATCCAATAAAACAAGGACCTGGAAGAGCCATGGTTTGTAAGGCAGCAAGCAGCCACCTGTGTGAGATCTAGGCCCAAAACACACAGCAAGACTGAATCCTCTAGCAGTGACCAGCTCAAGCTGGAGGGTAAAAGCAGTTGGCACTACAGAGCTGCTCTGATAATGCCTGCTTTGCATGGGAAGCCTGAGAAGCCACCAAGGGTAAATAATCCACACACAGAGTCCCAAATCTGCCACCATTGTGTTTCCAAGGCGGCCCGTTTCTAAAAGCTAGTCCTAGTGCAGTGTCAGAGTTGAAAGTGGACTCCTCAGCACCATTCACACGCTCTCCTCCATCTCCTAAAACTAAACTGCATCTATGCCTACAGGAGGTAAATCTTCCAAACACTGAGCCTCAGGACAGTGTCATTGTGACAAACGAGTTTTGAGAGACTTCCCCATGCAATTCAGTAGGTTTGAAATCCCAAGACCACTAAGAATCCCAGGACATTGGCTAATGCCACTGTTCCTGTCTTCAAGAACGATATCTTCTGCTACTGGAAAGCTAATTATCCTTCAAAGTTGATATTTTCTTCCACCACAAAGCCTTCTCTAACTATGCCAGTCAAAACCTGATTCCCTAAAGGGCATTGTCTAATACTTAGATATGACTTTTTACCTAACAAATAGCAAAGGTAAAAATACCCAGTCCTGGCAAAGATGAAGGAAAATAAGAAATGTACTCATTGGTCCATTTCTCTAAAGGCCAGCTCAGCAATGAGTATAAAGTGGAGAATGTATATGCCCCTGAACTTGGAATTCCTCTTCAAGGAGTTTTTCCCACAGCAACATATATCTATAGGGATGTTCATTGAAAGCCAACCCATATTGAGGGTAAATCTGGAGACAGATTTCCTAGCACTGGTTCCTGGCTCTGGCACTGAGAAGCTCTCAAATTCTTTGAACTTCAGTTTCTGCTTGCAGAGTTGATGTAAATATTGAGTTACGTAACACATGTAGCCTGGTACATCATGAAAAACCAATAGCTTTCCTTTTTGTTATTTTAATTCAAATATTTTAAATAAACTCATATTACCACCAGTAGGATTTGATTAGCTACAATGTGATTGATCTACACAATCGAATACTACACAAGCTTTCTATTTTTTGTTTGTTTGTTTGTTTTTTAAGACAGGGTCTCGCTCAGTCACCAGGCTGGAGTGCAGTGGTGAGATCATGGTTCACTGCAGCCTCAAACTTCTGGACTCAAGCAATCCTCCCATCTCTGCCTCCTGAGTAACTGAGAACACGGGCATGCACCACTAGGCCTGGCTAATTTTATTTTTTCATTTTTTTTTTTATAGAGACAGAGTCTCTCTGTTTCCCAGGCTTGTCTCAGACTCCTGCATTCAAGCAATTATCTCTCCTCAGCCTCCCAAAGCACCAGGATTACAGGTGTGAACCACTGCACAGGCCTATGCAAGCTTTTAAAAAAATAAAAGTTTTATGTACGTATTGAATCAAAATAAAAAAATCAGATTCAAGAGAGCACATGCATGTATGTGTGGGTCTATTTTTCTGCTATGCTTTGAATGTGTCTCCTAAATTTCATGCATTTGGAACTTAACCCCAAAATTTACATGTTGATTAAAGGTGGGGCCTTTGGGAAGTAATTAAAATTAGATAAATCATCAGACTGGAGACCCCATGATGGAACTGGGGGTTTTATAAGACAAGAAAGAGGCCTCAGTGGACACGCATGCATGCACGCTCCCTCATTCTTGCTATATCATACCTTCCACCATGTTATATAATACAGCACAAAGGCCCTCCACAGACGCCGATGCCATGTGCTTAGATTTCCCATTCTCCAGAACCATGAGTTTAATAAACTTCTCCTCTTCATAAATTTCTGCCCAGCAACAGAAAATGAATTAAGATAGCCTTTATGTGTGTGTCTATATGGTTGTGGGTGTGTGCTGTCTAGTGTGTACATATGTAATGTGAGTCCTGTGTGTAAATCTATGAGGTTTGTGTGTCCATGTGGGTTCTCTGTGTTTGTCTGCAGTGTGTGCATATGTGTGAGCTTTGTGTGTATACCTTCAATATGTGTGCAAGAGATCTGTGTGTCTGTGGTAATGCGTGTGAAGTACATGTGTGTAGTGTATGTGTGTGCATTCTGTGAGTGTCTGTGGGTTGTCTGCAGTGTATGCATATGAGTTCTGTGTATGTGTGGCACATTTGCATGTGCATTCTAGGTGCATGTGTGGCACATTTGCATGTGCCTTCTATATTTATATGGGAGTTCTGTGTGTGTGTGTGTGTGTGTGTGTGTGTGTCTCCAGGGTGCACTGCGAATTCTGTCTGGGGAAATGTATTTGCTTGTGAGTTCTATGTGCATGTGTGGTATATTTGTGTGTAAGTTCTGTGTAGTGATGTGTTTATGTGAGAGTTCTGTGTGTATGTGTGTGTCTATAGGGTGCATTGTGAGTTCTGTGGGGGGATGTATTTGCATGTGAGTTCTGTGTGTGTGTCTGTGGGGTGCATGTGTGAGCTCTGCGGGGTGGTATATGTGTGTGTGAGCTCTGTGTATGTCTGTTTGGTGCATGTGTGAGCTCTGTGGGGCAGTGTGTGAGTGTGTGAGTTCTATGGGGTGGCGTATGTGTATGTGAGCCCTGTGGGCTGGTGTATGTGTGTATGAGCTCTGTGTGTGTTTGTGGGGTGAGTATGTGAGCTCTGTGGGGGCAGTGTATGTGTGTGAGTTCCGTGTGTGTCTGTGGGGTGCATGTGAGAGCTCTGTCGGGTGGTGTGTGTGTGAGTTCTGTGTGGCTGGGGGTGCATGTGTGAGTTCTGTGTGCTGGTG